>NW_010291657.1:0-46100 GCF_000700745.2 Antrostomus carolinensis | reverse complement strand
GGCGGGACGAGGGGCTGCCTTTGGCTGGGCCTGTTGGAGCTGCACAGGGCAGACAAGTGCCTGTAGCTGGGCTGCTGTCACCCTCCTGAGCTGCAGTGTCCTGGCAGGGTTTGGCCTTGGCCAAAGGGGAAGTCGTAAGTAAGGAAATGCTTGTAATTCACGATTAATGACTTGTTTGTTTTTCCTTTAATTCCAAGGCTCTACGTTTGCCAAAGCCAAGCCTGAAATCCCCTGGACGTCGCTGACTCGGAAAGGAATTGTGAGAGTTGTGTTTTTCCCATTATTCAGCCAGTGGTGGATACAGGTCACTTCACAGCGCATCTTCATGTGGCTCCTGGTGCTCTATGTTATGCAAGGTGAGGGGTGGAGCAGTCTGGAAACAATCCTTTTCCTGCAAGGAATGTGATGTCATTTTGTAGTCCATAGCATAAGGATCTAGCATAATGTAGATTTCAAGAGGTGTGGCACTAGTATTTGCAGAAATTATAAAACAGAGTAAAAATAAATAGTTAAGACAGAAAAACTGGGACGTGCTCTTAATTTTTGCATTTGATATGATTTTCTCCTTTCCAGTCATAGCAGTTGTGTTGTATTTCATGATGCCTGTGGTGAATGCAAGTGAAGTCATGGGACCAATGTGCCTTATGTTACTGATGGGAACTGTTCACTGTCAAATAGTGTCCACCCAGATCAACAAACCTGCAGGGAACAACGGGCTCAGCAGGCGGAGGAGGTGAGCGGGGTGATGGGTTCATTTGTTCATCAGAGCCTGTGATGGATTGCTCATGGTAGAAGTTAATGGGTAAATAGCTTCTGTTTTTATGTAAATATGTTATTTAACCAGAATGAGTGTTGTAATCTTCTCATAACCAAGACAAACGCTGCAGACTTACCAGGCTGTGAAAGGCCTGGTGTAGTTGTCAGTGGGACCTTCTCCTTCTAAGGTGGCTTTTTAATACAGCATATTTCTGTGGCCAGGGGAGGACATTCTGCACAGAAAGGCATCCCCAGGGGTTTGCAAACCTGCATCCTGCTTTGGCATTAACTGTGAGGAACAGGGAGAGGACAACAGAGATGACTGTGGTGCTGGGAATTTGTGCATGTGGGAGATGTTACTGTCCACCTACGAGATGTTCAACTGTTGGGTGTCTGACTCAGTTTAAACGGTCATATAATGTATTTGAACACGGGATTATGGATGGGGACAGAGTTCTCCCTCCATTAGATTTCTATAGCAAAGATTTTGTCCAGATTTTGTCTTACATCCTTTACTAGTGATGGACTGATGTCCTGTGGGAATATGTATAACTTCTGTTAATCCACATAAGATATTTTATTTGGAAATAAGCATTCTGTCTGCATGGCTTAAGAAAAATAGCATCTAAAAAGCTGTTCAAATCCGATTCAGATCTTTTTAAGAAAAACCTAAAAGTAGCTTGCTATGCAAATTTAATTTTCCTTTTCTTAAAAATCAGGAAGTTACGGAAATCTGTGGGTGTCGATGGGAGCAGTTGGGCTTCTGAAAAAACCAGTAAAGAGGAGCAGTCTGAATCTGCATCCGTTCTTAAGAATTTATTTAGTCTGCTTTTCCGGAGGAGGTATGTGATCCTCACTGGTTTGTTGTATTTGTCATGACACTGTGAACAATTTGATATCTGGAAAATGAAGACAGACTGTGACTGTCACTGACATCCCCAGAGTCTGCCAGTTGGTTTCTTTTGAACTAGAAGCACTTTTGGTGGTGTAGGAGGCTGATTCCTCATCATTTTTTAACACATCCATATTAGGAGATCGTATCTCCCAGTGTAGCTGAAGCTGAGTGTTAGGTGAGTTGCAGAAAGTGGAGGAGCTTATTTTTTTAATCAGGTAAGTGACCTTTCTTGAATGTGTATGCTCAATTGATATTAGTTTTACCTGATTTCCAGAAGCAATTGTGCCTTCTAGTTTAACTGGCCTGCACAGTCATCACACTTCACCACCTTACTTCTTCTAAAAGTAACTCGAGACAAAGAAGGGTGGATTGTTTGGGATAATATTTCATTGTCTTCTGCTGTTTCCTCAGGTGAGTTTCTTGATGACTTTTCAACTGACAGCTCCTTTCTCTTGATGAGGACTTCTTGTCTTCAGAATTGCTCCTACTTTTTTTTTTTTTAAATAGTATTAAGAGGAAAATTCCCTCTTGGTTTAGAAGTTTTCAGATACAATTAGAGTTACAAAAGAGTGAAGCAGATAGAAATCTCTTCAACAGAATCAGGACACAAAGAGCCTGTCAGCAGAAGACCATTGTATGTTCCCTCAGCTGTATTGTTTCATGTTGTACCTGTGTGGCAAGTGAAAGAGACCATGATATTTGCCTCAAAGAGTTTTTCTCTGACATAAAAGCATTTAATTGTGTTTTCTCTCATAGGATTAGAAGAATAAAGTTGGTAGCTGAGAAAGGGACAGAGACAGAAAATGGTGTGAATGCTGTGAATAATGGCATCAAACACAGACAGGCCAGATCTGAACACAGGCTGTTGAACTTCAAAGAGAAAAATAAACTTTCTGACGGGGAGAAGAGCCATCAGGTACTGGCAGGAAAGATCCCTTTGAAGTCGCAGATTTCAGTGGATTCTGTCTGTGCCCAAAAGTTTGTTGATACTTAACTGTATGGTTTGATCTAATACAAGATACTCCCTTCTACTAATCTTTGCTTGCACGTAGGAAACCTAAAAACCCTTTTGACTTCATGACTGAACTGCTGACCTGGTGCTGATACTTTGCTGTCAGCATCTTTTCATCTCTGACAATAGTCAAGTGTGTCCAACACAGTCTGGAAAATTCTGTTTTACCAAAGTGCTCATGTAATTGTAGAGGATTCTGATCACGAGATGTTCCCCTAAGGAGGACTGCTGATATTGATTAAACATAAGTAAATTGGCAATTTTCAAAAGCAGTTTTGTAAAATAATTTGCCTTGCAAATACTTCCCCACAATATTGTCTCCAAGGGGAGGCAGGAAGGTGAAGACTGAAAGAGCCCTTGGGGAGAGAGAAAGAC
Source organism: Antrostomus carolinensis (assembly GCF_000700745.2). NCBI lineage: Eukaryota > Metazoa > Chordata > Aves > Caprimulgiformes > Caprimulgidae > Antrostomus > Antrostomus carolinensis. The sequence continues at coordinate 43,062 of NW_010291657.1, read as the reverse complement.
AGAGTTAAAACATCAGGACCTCTGTTGGAATCTCTAAACCACAAAGCTTTGTGGAGTTACTTCTGAGGCTCCTCGGTGTCAGTGAGGGGTTAACTCCCACATGAAGAACTTGGGGTAGGATCTGTGCAGAACTGCAGTACTGTGCCATCCCAGCTCCTCTGTTTCTAGGCAGTTGGAGGGGAGCAGAGCTCGGGGGACACACCTCATGATTTTGGGTCTGCTGGCCACCAGCTCGTAGATAGATCTCTTCTCCTGGGCTTAAGGTTGCTGGTAAGACATGGCCATGAGCTGCTGCTGCCTCTTCCCGCCCTTGCCCCAGATCCAGCTCTGCCCCACCCACGATTCTGTCTCATGAGCTCTTCAGCAAGGCCAGGGCAGGGGTAAGGAGTCAACATTTGTGATGTCTCTGTGATGCCGAGTTGGATTCTGTTTCTGTGTGTTCTGTGGAGATCATCTCCTGCTGGCTCCTGCAGGTCGTTAGAGATTCCTCTCTAAACCAGCATAGCAGCAGCAGTGGCTTTGAACCTTTGGTCTGATGGAGTTCAGGCTGCTCCTTTATTGGTGCCTCAGTCTTGTTTCTGCTGCATTTCTAGGATGATGGCACCAACAGAGGTGGCATTTCAGACGAGCTTTCAAGTGAGGAGGATGCTGAAGCAATGGCACAAAGAACCTTGTTGCGCCAGAACGTAGAAGGGGCTTCCAGTGACAACAGCTATGAAGAGAAGAAAAAGAGGCCTCTTGTTTCCCTGAACCAGGCTGTCTCACAGGTACTTGTGTGCAACTTAGGCCATTTTCCACACAATTTTTTGCTATGGATAATGAACTGGTTTTCCTTTATTTTTGGCAGGTCAAGGAAGCCCTGAAAGGTGCCAGAGACTCTGACAGCGTCGTGGAATCTGAACTGGAATCCACGTTATATAGTCAGGTACGGTCACAAATTGAAGAGCCGGAGCTTTACTGAGCCTGGCCGGTGCAGGGATGTCCCCGCCCTCAGGACAGACCATTTGTGCTGGTTGCACTGCCAACAGTGTGATTTTTGTTTGGTTTTGTTAAACAAAGTCTTGTACTCACAATTGTGAACAAAGTTCACAAAGCTGCAGACAAGGGAGGCCACACCTTATACCTGAAGATGCTGCAGCGCTGTCATTTAATAATAGGGTGGAGGAGGAGGAGGTGGTTCTGCAAACTGGTTGTGGGGCTGTGCTGTGTGAATTTTGCTCTCTTCAAAGGACTCGAGGTCCTGCATTAGTAGGAGCTGTAGCGTGACCCGGAGAGACTCGGAAAGTACCCGCCATGACTCTGAGACAGAAGACATGCTTTGGGATGATCTGCTTCATGGGCCAGAGTGCCGCTCGTCCTGCACCAGCGACAGCGAGGAAATGACTGTCAGAGGTACCAGGAGGGATTTGAAGGAAGATGTTTTCCAGCAGGTGTGTTGATTTTTGTCCAGTAGCTGAGAATACCCGAGAGATTCCACACATGCCCCCTGTCTTTTCCCCTGTCTGCCCAAATAATATGCCAGACCCGTCTGAGTGCTGTTGGTGTAGTGTGAGCCCCTGCTGTCAGCTCACACGGAAATCTGCAATGATGTGAATGGCATCAGTGAACTCCCTCCTCTCCACCAGTGTTAGCTGAACCCCAGCTAACCCCAAAACAAAGTATTTCACCCAAAGATGAATTGGGAATCCCCCTCTCTATCTAGATACTTTCTAGGAAAAAGCATTAAATAATAGTGGGGCAGAAATAGATAATATGCCTTTTGCACTCTTTTCTCTTTTATAGAACCATTTGTTTTGGCTGCAGAATACGAGTCCAGCATCTGCAAAAGTGAGTGCACTGATCTGGGAAGGGAACGACTGTAAGAAGGTGGACATGTCTGTGCTGGAGATCAGTGGGATTATCATGAGCAGGGTAAGAGGCTGTGAGGCACTGCAACCTCCCTCCTCACGCTTTAAAGAACAACAGACAAAACCCCTGAGAACAGCTGTACGTGCACATCTGATCTCAGCTGCACATACAGCTGTCCCAAATGTTCTCTCTTAAAAATTGTGTGAACCAGAATGTGGGAGATCCTGCTGGAAGACTAAGGAGTGCTGATTATTGTTGGCTGTGTCTCTGCAGTGTGCTGAGGGTGGTGGGTTTATTATTTATTGACAGATTGATTGTTGTTGGTTTTGGCCTGAAATGGGTGGAATTATTTTAGGCTATGTCCTTTGAAGGGAAGGGGGACTGCACGTTTGATTGAATTCCCGCTGCCACAACAGCATGGCTTTTCCTTGCAAAGACCCAGGTAATCATCCTATTCTTGTTCCTGCTTGCCAGGTTAATGCCTACCAGCAAGGAGTGGGGTATCAAATGCTGGGAAACATCATCACCATTGGATTAGCGTTCCTGCCGTTCCTCTACAGGCTCTTCCGCGCAGATAACCTGGAGCAGCTCTGCTCCATTTCTCTCAAGGAGCTTTTGCACATCTTTTGTGGAGCACCTGCTAGCACCCCTGTCATCGTTTTGTCTGCCATCAACTTCCTGGAGAGACTTTGCTTAACCTGGATGTTTTTCTTCATGATGTGTGTTGCTGAGAGAACCTACAAGCAGGTAGGTTTAAATGTACTGTTGCCTTTTGTGAACCTCGGGGCAGTTTCACTACCCAAACCACGCTGCCTGTCGCTGAAGGCACTGGCAAGACAAGCGAGACTCAGCGAGCTGGTGTCAGAGTTTGTAAGATGTCTGAGAAGTTGAGGTGGTGGAGTCTGATTAGACTATTGCTCAGCCACAAACAAACCTGTCAGTGTCCTTCCTGACCCCTGTGCTCCCCCTCTCACCCTGCCCCAAATAGAAAAATATCTCTTTAGCATCTTGAAAGGGCTCGCTGCAGGGAAGCCAACACGTCAACATGGGGCTGCCTGGGAAGAAGAAAAAGCCTGTGTAGTTGGCCTGTTGTAAGATGGAGCATTAGACAGTTGGCTGCTCTGGGCAGTAGCTTTGCATGGGGGACAGGCTGGTGGTTCTTCTTAGCAAGAAGCAACAGCAGTTCCACCTCTGCCATACACACGATGGCTGCTGTTACTTACTGGAGAGGTCGTGCACCAAGGGCCCCGTTGGCCTCCCCCCGTGTGCACGAGGCCACCCCTTCCTGCCAGTTGCCACTGAGCATCCCAAGCAGTCTGTTTCGGTTTAGACTCATTTATTTTTGTGTCTGTATGTTTTTTGTTTTTAATTTGCAGAGATTTTTGTTTGCCAAGCTTTTTAGTCACATTACATCTGCTCGGAAAGCCAGGAAATATGAAATTCCACACTTCAGACTCAAGAAGGTAGAAAACATTAAGATCTGGTTATCCCTTCGTTCCTATCTGAAGGTGAGTTCTGCTCCAACGCCTGGTTTTTACAGGAGGTGTAAGCAGGTGTCTGGCACGCTGGACAGCACTGCCTGGGTTGTTAAACAATTAGAGCTGTTTGTGGTGAGCCCTGTTCTCACGGCTCTTGCACCCAAACCCGAGCCCTGACTCTCTTTGTTTCTGCAGAGGCGAGGCCCTCAGCGATCTGTGGATGTTGTTGTATCATCAGTCTTTTTACTGGCTCTGTCAATTGCTTTTATCTGCTGCGCCCAGGTGAGAGTTTAACTTTGATTTATTTATTTTTTTAAAGGAGGAGGAAAAGCCCCAAACTACTGAAGAATTTTCTTTTGCCAACCTACCAAGTACTTGAACTGTAGCTGCTGAAAAGCAGCTCAATAACGATTACATGTTTTATTACTTCACTCAACCTTCTGTTACAGGAAGCAGTGTTAATGCTGGAGCTGTTTTCTTGGTTTCTTTGTTTTTGGTAAGAGATTCATTGCAGTGTTTAGGCAAGTTCTTGAAACAAGACCTTTTACTTTATCCCAATGACATGAATGTAGCTGTAGAGTGCAGATGTCTGTCCAGCAGAGCAGCAAGGGCAATGCTTTTGTGCTTTCCCCAAGAACAAGCATTATTGATGCATTATTGATTGTTACGTGTTATTGATGCTGGTGTTTTGTTTTGATTTGGTTGTTTGTTTTTTTTTAATATAACAGGTGCTTAAGGGTCACAAAACATTTCTGAATGCAGCTTACAACTGGGAGTTCCTAATCTGGGAGGCAGCACTTCTTCTCTTTTTACTACGTCTGGCATCTCTGGGCTCTGAAACCAACAAGAAATACAGTAATATTTCGATCTTGCTCACTGAGCAGGTATCTCCATTTGTCCCTTTGTCTCTGTGGCTTGTTTGAACAGAATTACTGCATTTCAAACCAGCTTAAAAAATACTGGAAACAAATTTTAAAGTTTAGAACTCAACCCTTGTGCTGGACAGAAGGCAAAGACCACTGTACAGCTGGGGAAGGACAAGCTGTTAAACATCTGGACAGACTCAAATTCTAAAATTCTAGATTATCTTTGTGGGTTAACGTTAGCCACATCAATCAGAAAAGGAATGCTACTAGCACTGCTAAATTGCTGTCTGGATGCATCACTTCTTTAGAAGTGACAGTAGACTGCAAATTATGGCTCTAATTTCCTTTAGAAATTAGTTGGGGGCTAGTGCTGGAATGTTTACATCTGGGCTGTAATGTCCCTCTCTCTCACAGATAAACTTATACCTGAAGATGGAGAAGAAGCCAAACAAGAAGGAACAGCTGTCTCTAGTAAACAACGTGTTGAAACTATCCACCAAGCTGCTGAAGGTCAGTGACTCCCTGAAAACACAGCTGCTGAATTTTATGGAAGCAACGATGCATGACAGTAACTGTGTGGTTTTGCTCTTCCCTTTTCTTTTGTCTCTCGATTGAGTACGTTAGTTCTGATAAAGGGAGTGTTTCTGTGTTTCTGTAGCCATGGCATAAGATCAAGGAAAACAAGACCAGTGTGGTTAATTAGTGCTGCAAACATTTGATTAGTAGCAGCTTACATGATGTAGATTAAGTGAGAGGAGAGGCTGGTATGAGCACAGCACGTCTCCTTACCGCTTGAATCTCCTTTTCCTGCAGCAGCTTTGGTGTTGAAGCTTGTTGCCAGTAGCAGAGTAGGGATTTGGAAAAGGAGGAGCACAGTCTGAGAGTCACATAAATTAGTCTGGACAAATTCTACAGCCTGTTGTGTCCAGCTCTTCTTATGCAGCTTGTGCTACAAAGGAGACTTTTCAGCTTCAGCAAGGCTGTCAAAGTGGGAATTTCTGTACATTTAAGATCAGCAGCAGCACAGGGACAGCAGAGTCCCCACCAGAAAGGCAGTACTAAGCCAAAAATCAGAGGATTAATGGCTTCTGGTGTGGACAAAGGCTAGTGGACCTTTTTTTCTCTCCCCTTTCACTGCAGGAACTGGATACTCCGTTCAGGCTGTATGGACTGACCATGAATCCATTAATCTACAATATAACACGTGTTGTCATACTCTCTGCAGTCTCAGGTGTTGTAAGTGATCTTCTGGGATTCAATATCAGAGTAAGTGTCACTTCCATGTGAACTCACTCCTTGTAGGGGTCACTTTTGTACCACTGCCAAATCCTCCCACAAAGCGGAAAGGCCGTGGGTTTGAATTCGGCTCCCTCCACACAGCAGTTCAGAGAACAGACCACGCTGAGTGACCCTTCATCGCCCTGAGCCAGTGTTGGGGGGAAGGTTGGGGGCTGACTTAAATTCCATCCCTGTTCAGGCCTTCAGTGCCCACTTAAAGCCGTTAGAATCCGGGGTTCTTCCCCTTTAGACTGGACACACTCCTGTGGTTTATGCTTCAACAGCAGCTGGCTGAGCAGAGCATTCAGCGCAGGATGGGCAAAGGAGAGCGAGTCTCACCTGTACATGAGACATGCAGAACTGCGGCTGCAGACACTCACTCACTCACTCACTCACTCACTCACTCTCTTTATCTCTTTTCAGTTATGGAAAATTAAACCCTGAACTGACCCAACATCAGCACTGGGGCCTCTCCACCCGACAGACCAGCGAAGATAACCAAGAGCTTGGGCAAAAAGCAGAGCTGCTCTCAATCGATGAAAATCTGTAATTATGACTTTTTAAACAGATTCTCAGTGTATGTATCAAAACTTCTCCCTCTGCTTTACTGTTCTGCAACATACAGAGTAACCTGGTGTAACTGGTGAAGTCATCCCATGGCACACACACAGCAAACCACAATTAATGGGGCTAAATACTAGTAACTGGCACTGAAACCAGCAGGAGCTGTGTGCTCCTACTGCAGAGACACCGACCATCGCTACCCCTGCCTCGCTCCTGCAGGATCTGAGCCCTGTGCAGGTGACAGTGGAGTCACCATCGGCCTCTCTGGAGGGCTCTGAGCTACACTGAAACTTTTCAATTTGTGCATCCTTCTTCAGAGCTCTGCTCAGACTCAAACTCCTTAGACTTCCTCACCCAAAAGCAGATTAAAGTTTAGAAAGGGCACAGGAGAGAACTTACCTGGCTCTGCTATCTTCTATTTATTAGTAAGGAAAAAAGCAAAAACTGAGGAACTTTTCCTAGCTTCATTCTGTCCCAGAAGGGGTAAGATGGCCTAAGAATTTTTGGTAGTTAAATTGTTCACAGCTATTTTCTGTACAAGGAAAAGTTGTAAGATGTGAAAGGAGATGACAGTTTTCTATATCAAAGTGTACAAATAAACCTAGAGTACAAGTATTTCATCACAAACAACTGTTTCTACATGACTTGATGATTTTTATAATACCTTTGTTGAACATTTGTTATTTGAACAGGGAGTCCAGGAACCTTCCAATAATAAATTGCATTTGTTTTCCAGAAGAGTGTGATGTTTGTGGGCAAAACCTGGGTCATAGATTTACCTCTTTAAAGATGATGCCACTGAAAGTCACCGAAGAATCTATTTCATACAGTGCAGAACCAACAGGCCATGAACTGGAGTTTCTTTTTAATATCTATATAAAAAATAATGAGCGATTTACAGGTCTCTCTCTAGTCAGAACCTCAGAAGTATGTATAAAGGTGCTGTACAATATATAAACATTTACACCCAGTACATCCATACATTGCTTAGCATTCCAAGGCCACATGGCTAAGTCATCTGATACAGAAAGTACAGATACAAGTTCTATGGAAGGATAAATCACACACAGGTAAGACACTAAATTAGGTCACAGTAACATATAGAAAAAATACAGGGGTAGTTGATGACAGGGAAATAAATTTCAGTGGTGGCAAATCATCTTTGTTCTTAAACATCGGAATTTGTCACTGTACTCGGTGGTTGGGGCAAGTGCATACAACTCAACATAAAACAATCTCTTGTTAAGAATACAGGGTTAATATCTACACAGGGTACTTCAAAGTATTGAAATATTTTCACAGTCATACTCCACAACATGGAGTATTTGTACATATTATGCTACACAGCAAATCTCAATGGATCATCCAACGTCAAGCAGCGGAGCACAGTTCAGATCTGCTTTAAAGCCTATTGAGTTTCCAAAGTCTTTGTTTAAAAAGCTGTTTGAATAGTCACCTGTACTTGTAGAGTTCAACTCAGAACCAATTCACTGCTTCATTAAGCTTTAAAAACATCGTTTCAAAGCCCAAATCAGACAGTCACTCATTCACTTTCAAATAGCAAATTGCATTAGTTGGAATTATAACACCAGTAAATAAAGCTCGAGCTTTGACACTTCTTTCTCCTGCAAACTGGACCATTGGGCTCCTTTTACCACTTTTTTGCAGTCATAAAAACCCAACATGTCAGGAAATCATCACTAAAACCATGAATAAAATAAAACCCTTCAGTTTATGCAGCTGTAGGACTGATGTGTCAGTAGATTCTGGCAGTAACATTCCTCTTTTTAAATTAGGTATTCTAGCCCCAACAATAGATACTAAGTCTCATGTACCCTGTATATCATCCTATTTATCACTCTTTAAAAACAGATCATGCATTCAAAGTAACATGGGAGCTGTTTTCTAATATACACAGGCAAGAACTTCACTTAAGAAGCTACTCTGGCAGTTGGTTCTGTCCTAAAGGTCAGTTGTTACCTCCACAGAGGAAAAAATTCCAATTCCTAACTAGCATCAAATAATTAAAGACGAGACTTCAGCATCCAGCACCACAACGAGGCCAAAAATAAACGTGCACTCATTGCTTATGTTACAAGAATGCTGAGGATGACAGAGTGTCACACGTGAAACCAAAGGAATTATGTTATTTAACAGAACCCAGAATTTTCTCTTTGCAGACAGGTGTTTGTGAACAGTGGGTACAGGCGTCCTTATGAACCAAGAAAATAAAGCAATTTTGCTGTGTTCATAATAGCAAAATTACAAAACATTATGTCAAATATAATTTTTATCTAAAGGATTTTGTATCAGGTATAAAAATTTAAGAAACAACATCAACTGAACATCATCAGTGGCTCATTTGCTGCCCTGGAATCGATAGAACCAACTCACCCATCTTCTCACTGAACCAGTAAGAACTTGGGTATTTCCCTATGTAAACATGCACCATGCTCTTAGAAAATACCCATTTCAAACAAAACCTTGCCTTTTCCGTGACTGGAATATGTATGAGAAGGATCAGATTGACTGGATACAGTAGGTAACTTGGCACAAGAACAAGGAGTGAGTCATGATCACATTGGCAATAGAGACATTAAATAATTTTGTTCAGAAACTCACAATACTATCTGAGAAAGCCGCAGCAGTGCAACGTCGAGAGCAGTAGAACACCGCCTTCAAGAGGACAAGGGGACAGCAGCTTCTGGGAGAGTTTCATTTAAGCAATCCAAAGGGTCCTTCATGCAGCTCAGATCATTTAAGAGCGAATCAAATACTTTCCACCCTCTAACCAGTTTCTGGAAAAAATTACAACTTCATGAAAAAGAAACAATCCTTTTAAGTGACCATTCTTAGAAACTTGATTAAAACATGTTCTTAAAAAAAAGTGTCAGTCAGACCCGTTTCTCAGCCACACCCGCTGTCTGGGTGATTTTACAGGCGCTTGGTACCCTCCACGGCCCAGGAGTGATCGGTGTTTTCTTGACTGGAGAACTATTCTCGGATTTGGAAATTCCCTCATCTTTGGTTTCATCAGGCAGCTCCATGTGTCTCTCTCCGTGGTGTCTGTTCAGCAGAAGTGTCTCCTGTGTTTCTAGCCTCCTCTGTTTCTCCATGGAAAGCAGTGGAATATTGGAAAGACTGGAAGTTTTGAATCTGCTGGAACTTGGCTCTCCAGAGTTTGACTTCTTTATTTTTCCATCTTCAGATACGTTTCTCCTAGAGTCACTGAATGGAAGGTTATTCTCATCGAGTGCTGCGTGTTGTCGCTCTGGAGACCACCCGTCCGTCTTTCCACCCGTTTTCTGCTTCATGTCTTTCCTGGTGACTCCTGTTTTACCATTTCCACCTTTCAATCGCTCAACAGTCTTATCACCACCAGTTGTTCTATCTTGATATTCCTGTAACCTGCCTACTGCTTCCACGTTCCCTTGCTTGCTGAGATGCTTTTGGGGACTGGCAGACCTTCCTCGGTGTCCTCTGGAATACTCTTTTTTGTTGCTGTTGTTCATCCCGATTTCTGTGGGTTTACTCTCACTCTTTCTGGAACTGTCAGATTTATGTGAGAGTGTGCCATAGTTTTTTTCAGGATCCCCTTTTCTGAGGCTGTGGAATCCTGTGTGAGGGTGTCCCTCTGCAGCCCCCAACTCTTCTGAACTTGCAGATCTGTCTCTTCTGGTCCCTATGTCCAAACCACCTTTTGTGATTTCAAACCCAGGACTGGAGGGACATTCCCATCTGTTCTTTGTTCTCTGGGGAGAAGACTGAGGCTTCACCTCAAACTGTTTTTCAGTTAAAGTGCTTATCTTTTCAGGCACAGTGTTCTTCGCTTGTTCCAGTTTCTCAGACAGCTGAACTCTCATTAAAGCTTCTCCTGGTACTGGTAAATAACACACTTCAGATGGGGAAGCAGAATGTGAAGATGAAGATAATGGTGACTGTTCTTCATATATTACATTTAACGAAGATGGATTGTAACTATCCCAATCACCTGGAAGTAAACAGTGAGAGATTTGACTAAATGACTACAAAAACAAACCAAAAAATCACTACATATTTTAGAAATTAGCATACTACTGAGATTCCAGGATGTTATATGAAATATTCAATTTAAAAAAAGATTATGTAGTGGCATACTCTAAAGTCTTATTTAGTCAGTCTTCTATATTGCATTGTTCTACAACAACATAAGGATGTGGTTCTGGAAAAAAACTTGTGCTCAGAACTCTGGCACCGTCCCTGCGGGACTGACACGGTCTTGTATCAGCACAACTTTAGAGCCTAGGCAGCAGAACTGCAAAACAAAGTCCCTGACCTACTTTGTTTAATGTAAGAAAACCAAATGAACTGAAATGGTTATGCTAAAAGAAAACTGAAAACAGTGAAGAGCTGAAGTTACTCATGGCCTGGCACTTTATCATAGGAAGAGATGAAACACAAGACATGCAGATTTACCAAGTCTTTAAGGAAAAACCAAGAAAAGCACTGAAAGCCCTTAATGTTGCTCAGGTTTCACGTAGGGACACAGACTGGAAGGAGCCAAACCTGAAGGAGGAAGAGAAAAAGCCCAGAACTACATACCAAAATCACAGAGTACAGCAAGCAAGATTTCCATCAGAAACTCACATATGATTCACAGTGAGACAAGAGGCAACAAAACCCTTCTCCTCTCCACCACCGCTGATCTCGTCTCATCTAAGTCACTTCACCTAATCTCAGGCCCCATTTTGGACAGAGGGTTTGACCAGATGGTCCCCAGAGATTCCTTCAGACTCTTCTATGCCACTGAGTTTCTACCTCAGACTCAGGAGATCTCTAAGAACAAGAGGGCAGCAGTGACTCCAGGTTCCCCGTGGTGCAGGATAAACACCATCTATCACTGCGGAAATGGCACCAGGCTTAAATAGCTGTTAGTGAGGAGAGCGCTGGAGGTGCCCCCACACTGCTGCCCTCTCCTCTAGCTTGTAAACGCTGACTTTGAAGAGGATCTCAACAAAAGCTCATCAGAGCATGAGGAAGGCTATATTTAACTTTCATCCTTAATGACAAGGTAATTCAGTGTGAGAGACAAACCCAGCCAGCCGGGAATCTCGCAGGATGGCAGAGAACAGCCCTCGCAGGTCACAGCCGGGCTGTTTCTCTGCCATAGGCTAATTCATTGATTTTACTGCGCTGTGCAGGTCGGCACAGTAGGGTGCTAAGGGCCAACTTCCAGCTCTCTGGAGGAAAGAAAAGCAGAAAGTCCTGAGCAGATTTTAGCCCTTGAGCAGACACCAGCTGCTGCCTGTAAATGACTTAACAAACGATTTGCTAGTTCAAACTCTGCCTTTTAAAATTTTCAAAGGATGAACTCCTAGATAAACTCATTCATTAATAGTTGGTCACTATTATTGAAAAGGTCTTCATCAGAAAAAGTGACCCTGTAATTTAAGAAATTTACCATCAGAATCTTGGGATCAGCACCAAGGGCTAAAAGACTAAAACGTGCACTCGCAGAGAAAGTTCTTTGCTTTAACATTCTGCCACAGCCACAGGTCTTTTAGGTTTACAGTTTCAGAGCATTTCCTAAGTCAGAATCAAAATCATCGGCTCTGTGCTCTGTAGCTGAACTCTGAGCTCCCACAAGCATTTGCTTTTCTGTCGTTCCTTTTTTTTGGCCTATAAAGTTGTGCTTTCCTGTTGTAGATGCACAAGTCACACCTTTAAACAATCAGAATCCATTTTGAGAGCAAAGCTGCCCCTCTCCCTGTTTTCTGAAGTTTTGGCTTTGAAAAACAAAGCATTCCATAATTTCGAAGGCTAAAAACAGTGAAGTAAATCTGTACAGAAATAATATTCTCAACAATATAGGTATTTGGAACTGAGTACTGTATCATAGAGAATTTTGATTTAAATTAAAAGGCAATCAGTGTTAATTATCACATTTGTATAGGAAAATATGATTAGCTTGAACAGAGCTGAGAAACTTTTTACAATTACAAACACGCAATAGCTTCATCCTGTGTAATATTCCTATGTACTTTTCATGTGTTAATTTTATCAAAAAAAATAGTCCTTATATTTTAAAATAAATAGGAACAGTCACACAGCTGTCAAAAAGGGAACTGCTGACTGGTTCAGTGAACGAGCACCAGAGTCTCCTTATCAGACTGTACTCCATTGTCTCAGACCCTCAAAACAAAACGGCGCTTGGGATGACGTACTGTGATCTGGTATCAAGCCCGTCCCTGGTCTCAGCAGCAGCAAAACTTTATTCCCTCCAGCCTGAATCAGCTCAATGGCTCGTGTGTGAGTGATTCCTTGGGTGGGTTCTCCATTAATTTCAACAATTTGGTCACCAACCTGAGGAGAGAAGAGCAACCAGGTTAGTCTCAGTGAGTCTGACACCATAAACTAATTTTTAATTTAGAAAGAAAAAAATAAGAGGCAGATGGGTCTCTGTTTCCTCTCACACTAAAATCCTCTCAGCAAACAGCAAACCCATTCCACGGCTGCTGATCAACGTGACGCCACACAACGCTCTGCCGGCTCAGAGCTCTTCATGCAGGTCCTCTGCTCAGTCAGCTCAACGACAGAACTCAGATTACTTAAACCCATCTGCTGTTTATTTCCAAGTGATGAGACGGATACAGCCACGTGCTTTAATGTATTTTCATTCTGGATCATCGTATGGTGGAACCATGTCAAACCTGGCACCAGGTGCCTGTCTTTAGTCATGCTACCCAGGTAAGGAACACAGCAACCTCTCCACACTCGATGCAGAGCTGAACGCTACCAGAACAGGTTCAGTGTAAGGAAAGGATTGTTTATTCCAGGTAGGAGAGATCATCACTATGCAGTTATGAGTACTGAAGTCTCTGAGGCCAATTAGCAACTTACAGAGGTACTGGGCAGGTAATTACAGTTCAGACTAACTCTGCAGGCTGCTGGAACCCATCCCCACAAACAGGGTCACAGAACGTATTTCGCAGTACGTGGATCAGCCAATGGATGTCACTAGTGCATAAAATTAGCAGTTTAAAGAGTCTCTCTGGGCTTTGCTAAATAAACTCTCTCTGCCAAAGGAGGTCACTGGCTGGTTACTCATCAGACAGGACAGGATGCTCCACGCTGCAGGACGTGCCTCCCATCATGCTCAGTTGCCATTAACTGGGTGAGAAATTCCTCTTCATTGTTTTAAAGTCCAGCCAGAAAATGACGCCATTTTCCAGCTGAGGAGGGAGAAACTGACTGACATGAAAACTGTGAGTAACCTCACGCCCCTCTGTGCCCCAAGCTGTTGGGGACACAGTGAAACCCCAGGACTGCATTCAGGATGGCATCTCACCAGCACCTGGCTCTGCTTCGTCCTCCATCCTCTGAAAATTCAGAGGGCAGTAGTCACAGATTCTCACGTACCATCATTCTTTGCTACTGTACCCACATATTTTGCTTTTACTACAATATTTGAAACTGATTTCCACGCAAAAACAGAAGAATTAACATACTGATCTTTGAAAAAAAAAAAAAAATTAGGCTTGTATCTTCAAACACTGCATAGAAGAGCAACAGCACAACGTACACACAAACACTCCCTACAAATTCACTGACTTGGACAGGGATTTTCCTTTCAGCTTTCTGCTCCACTGTGTAATTTCTTGTCAGGGCTGCTAAAGTATCCTAAGTGACTGCTGCTCACACCCTGGGCATGTACATTATTGTGATTCAAGCATGGATGGACAGTTCATTTTAGATGGCCAGAGCTGTTCATCTATTTCTCCCTTAAAAGCCTGTTGCCACAGCCCAGCCCACGCTGTCAGCGCGCAGTGACAGCTGGAAGAAGGGCAGCTGTCCCCACGCTGTTCTGTTTCCTGGGACCCTGCACTCATGAAAGAACAAAGCTTGTTGCCACTGTAGGTGAATTGATGTCAAAAGGCCAACTTCATCAACAAATGGACTGGAGATAACAAACTCACATGTACTCTCCCATCTTTGACAGCTGGCCCATCTTCAGCAAGTCGAAGGATGAATAAGCCCATGTTGTATTCCTTTCCTCCTCGAAGGCTGAATCCAAACCCTCGAGGGCCCCTTTCCAACTCTACTGGGAAACAGCCAGGATTCTGTGTGGGAAGCCAGAGAAAAAAAAAGGATGAGGACCTGTAGGCAGATTTAAACATTTGTTTTTCTGGAAAAATGCTTCCTGCATTTCTGTATTTTGAGAAACATGCAATCCATGATTTAAACTGAATTCATTGCAACTCATGTACAGCTCAGGGTAATGGTTCCATTCTAACTCTAAACACATGTAACGTTTTTTCCTTGCAAGTTTTAGATATGCATGAAATTTCTTTAAGAAACTTTGCCAAGGGTCTGTAGTAGCCATGTTGCAGGCATTTGCTGTTTCTTTTATAATTATAATGAGTAATCAGCTATACTAAGGAGATAATCAAATTTAAAACATTAGCAAAAATGTTCTGTGAAACACTTTAGTGCATTTTTATAAGCGACTTTTCTACCCGTGTCTGACAGGGATGTGTTTATTGTTCTGCTTTTGAATACTCCGTGGTAATGCCACTGCAGTGTCTTGACAAACAAGAATTTTGTGTCCCCACAGCCTCTGGACAGTTACCTGGATCTGGGAATGACGGCCACCAGTAACTGAAGCAACGCCGGCATCAGTTTGTGTCAAGTGCTTATGCTCGGGCCAGGAAAGCCTGTAACTACTGGAACCTTCTTTTCCAGCTTCACCTTCTGTAGCACTCCTGCGCAGAGGTAAAAGGATGCGGATGTTACCTTTGTGTTAACAATCCCTCTGGTCAAGCTCTTCTCGCTGTTCTTGGTTCCTTTTGCCAAACCCCAAAGCACTGTACCTGTCTGCGCCGGAAGGGTTGGTCTGTGCTGATCCCAGCGGCCGGTGCTGCGGAGCTGGACTCTGCCTGGCGGAGTTTGTTCCTGATGGAGGACCACGGTGTTCTAATAAATTAAACCAAAATCGACAGTCACAGAGAAGTTCCCAGATACAGAGCAAAGCTCACTCACCACGAGACCACAGTGACCATCAGCACCCTGCCCGCTGTTCCTGCAGATGCTACCGCCGCAGCATCTTGGGCTGCGCTGAGCTCACCGCAGTCACAAGGTGAAGAGGATTTTCCAAGGTCTAATGCCATAAGCCAGGAACCCAAGTGCAGTTCAGTGGTTCCACAGAATAAATTCCTAGGAATTTTATTCTTACCTACGCTGTTTTTCCTCAGAAAAAAACAACACAATTTTAACCAAATCAGACATGAACAGAAGACTGACTGCAAGTCGATACAGACCAGGAGGGATCAGGGATAGTGATATCCATGAAGTTGGTTTGGATAACCAATATAATAGAATTTTGTAAGAGATTAAGAATAACATCCATTTGAGAACATGACTCTTTTTAAAGGTAAGATGAGAATGAGGATCTGCAGGGCAATGAGGATTGAGAGGTGAAGACCTTAACAACGGAGAGAAACTGTCAAGTCCTTTAAAGCACAACAGAGAGCTGGCTGGCTACAGGAAAGGTTATGAACTGGTCCCACAACCATGCAGGAGGGACTAGATTCACTGACAGATTATCAATGAGAATTTTAAAGTGTTTTGCCTTCTCCCAAAGGCTAAGTAAAAATTAAAGTATAATGACATTTTAATAAAATCTTTCAAAATAGCTTATTTTCCCTTCCACACAAAATAAAGTGATTGTGCGCTTTGCAATAAAGCCAGTGCCTTTATAAAAAAACCATGTTTCAGGATAAAAAACGCCTCTGTCCCTTAAGAGTAATGAACCATTAGTCTTTGCAAAAAGCTGCCTCTTAGCTAGAGCCTGAAATGGTAAGTAGTGGCCTAAGATGAACTTCTGTGCTGAATTCTAAACTAAAACTCCTTTTCCTTATAAGGGTTAAAAACCCAAACCAAACCAAAAAAAATCCCAAGCACCAAAACTAGAGATGTTCCAGTGCTCTGTTAGGTGCAGCACATTACTGCATTGCTCAGTTAAAAACAAACCAACCCCAGTGAAATTTACAAAGTGTTCAAGCATCTTAAGGGAAGGAAAACATAATGCATGTTATTAGATGGAGTTTCTCAGGTATGGGAGGCCTCCCAAGTCCTTCACAGGACTGCTTGGTGCTATGACTAGGACGTGCCTTAAAGAGGTTTTTCTCTAGAGACAAAATGTCAACTTTTGCTCCTGGTTTATCCTCAGAATTTTAATTTAGAAGCACAGGCAAGAAAAATGCCATCTGTTTGCACAAATTCTCCAGTCCTCTTTTCAGCCTGCTCTCTTGTGTTTCAAGCTAATACATGACAAAAGCTGACAAGCTCCTGCTTTTGTGAAAAATGTTAAAGAATGTCTTCTGGCGCATGAAGTGGAATTCGTTTATTCATTTGAAAAGCAAAGATCACACATCTGTGAAAGCCAGGAGGCAGAGGGAAGGGGTACAGCGCAGTATCCTCGTTGCCAGTCTCAGAGGACAGCACTGGAGACGTGCACTGGGGGACAGCAAACTCTGTTAGGGTTCATGCTCTGTGATGCTGAACAGCTTCTGGCAAAATGGGCGTTGTTCTCTTTGGAGCTGCATCCTGCATCTCCCTCGGTGTTAATCACCGTCCTGTGAACCATCTCTGTGAAGCTCAGCTCTGCCCCTGCAACCCAGTGGGGAAAACACCCGAAGCCCTGACTGATCCACATCCACTCTGGCTGTACGGAGGGTTATGCTGTGAGATAAACTGTAGTTCTCCAACTCAATCAAGGAGAATTTTGAAGTGGTGATACATTCCCATTTCAGTGGAACTGCTTCTGCTTCTCTCTCCTTCTTTGTCACAAAATTCTGAACCATGCCCCCTCCAGCTCCTCTAAGCCACACGTTTTTTCTTACAGGTCTCTTCAGTTTAGTTTTGTCACCTGCCACTGACTTTTTTTTTCCCCTCCCCTCTCTGTTCATTCTCCCCAGGTTCTTGTCTTATCTCTACCTTTTGGCTCCAAATCTGTAATTGAGGAAGTAAGACAAGTTCTTACACAGAGTCCAGGTAAGGTCATGCACAAATAAGGGACAAAAATGTTATATCCAGAAAGCTTATTTTGAAAATAAGGCTGATTAAGAGCTCCAGAAAAACAGCTCTAATGTAACCAAGTCAAACTTCAGTTGCATTATAAACATTGCTCCGAACAACTCCTTTGAGGTGTGGCCCTTCAACTGGAATGAATCAGAATTGATAAAAATGAAAATCTTAATAGAAAAATAACAATTTATAGAAGTCTCTCTGCTTCAAGCATTAACAAAAAGGAAAATTAAGTCTTTGAAATTCTGTATTATAGGCTGAGATAGCATGTTAAATATTTGCAAAGAACGTGAAATTAGAGAATCATCTGTTGGCTTTATTCACATTCTGGCTTTAGGCATTTATTATTTAAAAGGTGAAGAAAGCCAACTTTCTGGCAAAGTAATGATAGCGAGTTTAATTAAACCCACAAGCAGCAATCCAGAAAAAAAGCAGTGGTAAGCAGGGCTGGAAAACAGCTTTTCTCTTCAAATGATTGGATTTCACAAATTTACAGTAAACTGTTTGTATAGAAACAATACCACACTGAATGCAGTGTTGCATGGGAGCTTTTATTTAGAATATGGTCTCTAAAGACAGGACTTTGCAGTCACAATACCCACGTTGCTGCTTAGATGACATGGCAGTTGCCTGTGAAGAATTTGCTAGCAGGCTGGGAGGCCCTGTAGGAAAACCCTGAGCAAGGTTTTCATGTGGGATGTGACCGTTTTCCCAAGGGCAGCTTGGCAGACAGAACTACAGGATGTTTCTGTTGTATCCCTGGGATGCAGCATGAGGCAATTTGTGTATTTTAACATGGCAGGAAGGAAAACTGAGAGTGCCTAAATGGAGAGGATCTGGAAAGCAGGTGTCCCTGCGGCCCTGGAGCACCCCACCTCTGCCTAGAGAGCTGCTCCAGGGCATGACAGGAGCACTTGCCTTGTCTGGAACTAAACTCCTGGCAGTGACCACAGCAGCAAGAGACGGGCCCTGTCTGGGGGCAGGGAGATTTTCTCTCTAAGCGTCATCCCATGTCTGCTGTAGCTCCCAGGAGAAGTCATCTCTCTTTGGTTGAGGAATACAAGGTCTGGACATGTTTCCATGTGAGCAGCAGCCTTTCTCTCTCACGTGAGAAACCACGAGAATTTCTCTTACCCTGTATCATTCTGTTAATACTTGTATCTTATTTTTCAGCATAACCACCTTGGCAGCTGCCTCTCTCTGCCCCACCTGCCTTCAGCTCTTCCAGAGCAAATGGATGAGCTTCGCTCTCTTTTCTTTAATTTCCAAACATCTTAAAATAGTCCACTTTAAGTGAATTAACTTCAGGTTACAAACATCAGACTTTGGCAGTGTGGTAGGACCCACCCACCTGCTGGGGGCAGGTACCCTCCTTACCTTCCTCAGCCACGACAGTCAGAGTCACGGTGTTGCCCGCGTCCTTGATCAGCTGCACTATGCTGTCATGCGAGAGCTCAACGATGGACTGACCGTTCACCGCCGAGATGCGATCTCCCACCTTCAGCTTCCCGCACTGGTCAGCTGGGCTCCCATCTATAACTCGCCCGATCTTGTGAGGAATCACTAGGAAATCAAGAGCAGGCACAGCAACACGATTAATATTCATGTCAGATAAGCACCACACGGACCCAGAAGTGCCACAGCCCGCTCGTGCTCTGAAGGACAGTGCCTGCTTTCTGTAGTTGCTGCTCTTCTCTGAGGGATCAGGGAGGTGAGAACACCACGTGCCTGGCAGGATTATCAGCTGGCTTTTCAAAACCACAACAGATTATCTGAAACTCTTTCACAGCGTCACCAGCCACCCAAGATTAAAAAGCCATCAAGGATTGTTTTAATGAGCTAGCACATGCAGAAGTTACTGTGAAGGAACAGACATTGATGCCTTCTAGCATTTACCATGAGTTTAAATTTTAATTACACTTCCCTGAATAGACTGATTTTTTAAGTATTATACAAACCTAAGAGCCAACTGTGAAGAGTAAAGCACTGCAGGCTTGCAGACTCAATTGCTGATTGTTTTTAAATATCCTGGCTTTAGAAGAACACAGTAGCTTCATGTTAAACTGTGGCACAGAAAAGTTCTGCATAGCACAGCCTGTGGGTGCACCAGCATCTCTTTTTCCTGTGTGCTAGAAACAGCTCAGACCACAGGGCCTATGTTTCCAGAACTGGAATTGGTTTCAGTTGTCTTCTACTTTCAGTTCTAATATCAAATAAAAAGGGATTTGCAGCAGATCCTCAGACAAAAACAGTCTGTAGTACAGTTATATTATAACAGAATACCGATATATTATAGAATAATTCTGTTAATAATGTTTTTTTATTAATATTCAACTGACCAGACAACACACTGTCAACCCACAGCCACTCTGACATGGGACACAACTATCTGTGCAGCAATCACACGCCGGAGGGTGACAGCTCACCCTGCCCTTGCCACAGGAACTCAATGGCAGTGGGCAGCTCCCACGTGTGGACTGCTGCTGCTGTGCTGTCCCACCCTGCCAGGCACTTCCAGAGCAGCTGGCTTTGACGTTCTTGAAAAGGTATCATCTGAGCCAAGACTGCATCACACTCTAAATATATATCATATGAATTCAGCACAATGTTATTTAGAAACAGTTTTTTTCTGTGCTCCTGCTGGTTTTTTATTGTGCAGTGAAATGAAGTAGAAAACCAGAAGAAAGTGTTTGAGGCTTAATAAGAGACACACTTTCAAGCCATTGTTATGTTTGTCTGGAAGCACCTGAGGAAGTTTCAGAAGGGTGACTGACACTAAGGAACTAAAGGAACCAAGTAAGGATTTCAGGAGTTATCTGTACCTTGATGTCAATGAATTGAGTTATTTTGTGGGCAAGTTGGCTTGTATTTCGAGGGCTGACACAGATAACCCAAACCTGATGGCCAAAGGGAATGAGTCTCACAAGGGATCCTACTCACCACCTCATGCAAAAAATGCTGAATAGTCTCTACCTGGCACTGCTAGGTGAGTAGCAGCCATCAGCATGAGGAATACAATGCACCTGATGAGACTGAGCAGACCTGCTCCTGCGTGGGAGGTCATGGTTCTTTCCATTAACTGAGTTGGACTCCAGAGCTTCCAGCAAGCAGCTTCTCTCATTCACTTCTGCTCACAGTATTTCTTTTTATTTTTGCTTTTAACCTTGGTTCTTTTGCTGTTTATCTTTACAACTATGCCTGAAGCCATGTCCATATATCAGAAATGTAATACCACAGCAAGCTACTTTTTCATTTTTATGATCTTTCTAGACAAACATTCTATCTGACAGTAACAACTTCATTGCTTTCTTCCAAGTACTGCAGTCTCTACTCTCTCAGATCCCCAAAATAAGAAATTCTACCTGATTAGCTAATATAAAGCCAAGGTTGAAACTATACTTCCATTAAAATGCCTATGAATTAATGCAGTGTGAGAATCTACATCACCACCACAGCCTGACATCTATCTGTGTCCTGACGACTGCCCTGTGACAAGTGCACACGGTCTGGTTGCATGTGATACACTTTTCCCAGCTCACCACTTATGTCACAGTTGGATGAAAAATTGTATAAACATTAAGCAAGACAGACCAAACTGCCTTGGGCTGGGCTGTGAAATAGTGTGTAGGAAAGACAACTGTACCTATGCAGAGCACTGTGTAGGTAACACCAGCACATCAAAGGAAAAGAAATCCCTGGAGAAGCCGCAGCCCTGCTCACACCAGCAGCAGCTTCGGTGCGAGCAGCACGCAGTGAGGCTGGGCAGTGAGAACACCGCCAGAACACAGCACTTACCACCAGGAGGAGGTTTGTTCTTTGAGGTGAGGATGACAAAGCCAAATCCTTCATTCTCCTTCCGCTGCAGACGGACATCATAGACCTCTGGGGACTGCTGGTTTGCAAACTCTACTCGATTCAGTCGGGGAGAGCCATTCTGCGTCAAGACCGGCTGCGACTCCTCCTCCTCCAGTTGCTTTTCCCCTTGCACGTAAAAGACAAACAACAAATAAGGAAAAGACAATACTGCTGTTTTAGCAAGCAACTACAGCAAAACTGTACCTCTCGGTATCAGGGCCAGCACGAGGAAACACTGTCTGCCTGGGAAAGCAAGGGGTGAGTTTATTAACAATACAATTTGTATCAAAGAGAAATCAGATGCAGGATAAAGCATTCAAAGGCCTAGAGTCCCACACAGGTGTGCACTGTTACACAAGGGCAGTCTGCTGCACGCAGCTGAACAGACCTGGCAGTGTGTACACAGACTTTGTCAGAGGGATCTGATGCCTTTTTATAGTAAAAAAAAGTCATGGCTTTTCTGCATGTTACAAGTACAAAGATCTACTGAAGAGATCCAACTGCAAACTACAACTACTGCTATCTTCAGTGAGGAACAACTGTTTACTTGGAACAACAGAAACATTTTTTAAAGGCAGTTGGAAGACTGAATCCAGGCTTTCTTTTAGGAAACCTACAACATTTTGGGTCCTGAAGTAGTCTGCCTATCTATCAGAAGGAATCTTAAAGAAATTGAGAACTGATCTTAAAAGTACTTTTTCCTTTTACTTGTGTATAACTCAGAATTAATGGTTGAATAATGCCATAGAAAAGCAATACTGTTGCTAATCACAACAGGGCACCATCATCAGGTCTCCTGAACTCCATCCCAGCTCTGTCATTCACAGGACCAGCATCACTGAGTCATGGACAGTAATTTTCTGTACACTGCCCATCTGGATACTGATCTAAAACTGCAGAATCACAAGATGCTGCCCTGAATCATCTCTGCTTTGAATACACTTATTCTTGCTGCACACAGATGCCAAAAGACTTGGAAATACAGCATGTTGTACAGAAAAGAGACTGTGTTATTACTCAGTTTGCATCGCCTTAGTGGCTGTTCTGATATCTGCAAAAAGGTTTGAAGAAAACACCACTGTCATCGGAATTTTCAGAGCCTTACCTGTGTGAGCAGTGCAAACTGGCAAGCACCAAAGCATCAGCTTATCAAATTCTGCTTTTCTTCACTTACTCAGAATTACAGCTGACCCTCCCGAATCTCAGGCTGCTCAGCTCTAGCACAATAACTGGTAAGTTTCAAAGCAGCTTTAGTTGATTTGATTACAAAAGCACCGAGTGTTCCTTTAACCAGACCCGTCCCCTGCAGTAGCCTCTCTGGACAGACAGACACCTACCACCAAAGAAGATCTTCCTCCGGACTGTGAGCAGCACCTGACCATTCCGTGCAGCACTGGTCATTAAATCCAACACTTGTTTGTGTGACTTCCCTTTGACAGGGACTCCATCAATACACATCAGCTCATCAGCAGCTCGAAGCCTGCCGTCTTTTTCTGCTGCTCCCAACGGGATTATGGCTCCAATATAAATCTGTCAGCAGAGCAGAGTCAGGGGGTTTGAACAGCAGAACATGAACTCATCAGAACATGTAATGGTTGGAATCTGGGTGAATCCAGACAGATTAAGGCTTTTGGGAAGATATTTTTAAAGATTATCTGACTGTCCAATTCTGGCAGAAACACAGCCATACTTTGCACAAGCTGACTCAGTGGATGCAATCTGGGGGCTCAAAGAATTCAGCAAATATACAAAGTTTGGGGGGGATTTTTAATTCTTATTTTCATGAATTCTGGAAGCGTCACTCTCCCCTGAGCATATTTATCACTTTGTTAAAAAGACCAAGTTTTGACACAAGTACACACCACGTACTTGTTATATATATATATGATTTCTCAGACACTGGCAAGGGGAGGTGGGTGAATAGCAGTGGGACACAATGCCACATCTTGCCTTGTTTCACTGGGCTGCATTCACAACAATGGCTTAACAGAGTTTCTGCAGAGTAAGCAGCAGCTTCCTTCCACTCCTCTGCTCCCCGGGATGCACTGAGGTGCACGGCACACTGAGCATTATCAGGGCACATTTTGTGCTAAGACCACCATCGGGATCAGGTGGAAATGGGCAAAAGCTGAGCACCAGCGCTGTCCTTTCCAGTGCTCCTGAGACACAGCAACAACTGCAGAAACACCGGCAGTATGATCAGCCTGACAGAGAAAACTGCTGCCAAAGACAGGCTCTGGAGAGCAGAAAGTGCACGGGGGCCTTGCAGATTAAAAAGTCAGCCACAAATATTGAAATAAAGAAAGGAAATCTGAACCAATTCTTGATCTTTAAAGGGCAGTTACTGAATCGATCAATTTTGCCACCATTCAACTGTTTAGAATGAGAGGAAAATGAGGATGACAGAGTAGGAGTAATTTGAACAGTAATACTGTAAAGCAACATGCAGGCGACCGTAAATTGTTTCACTTACAGGCTGATCTGGTCCATCCCCTCCAAGCACCCGGAAGCCAAAGCCTGACTCTTGTTTTCGCAGGAAAACATCCAAATCTCTTGTGTTTGGAGCTAAGAGAAAGCAACATTTCAAAACATGTAAGGAGTAATCTTTGATTACTGAAAGATTATGCTTTTGTGGTGCATTCTGACTCTTCTCGACAGAACACAATAACCAGAAATACAGTAAATAAACAGTCAAATCTTCAGCAATGCTCTCTTTCCAAAATGGAAAAAGAAATCTTTAAGAAAAGGCTGAAAAAGGAAAGGACAGATTGACTAATGCCAGAGGAGAAATCACAGCTGCATTCCCATAGTGGGCCAAGATCAAATCCGGTCTGTAATACAACTGAAAGCTACCTTCTATAAACTCTGAAATGGGCAGGTCTACTTCAGTTTATTTCACAACTAGATCATCCTTGAGAGCACTTCTATGATTAACTGCTTTATTGTAAATATGTCTGAAAGCATTTTGTGTCTTTTTTTTTTTAAAAAGGAGTTCCCCAGTTTTCTAATTTCTGGATGAATGACACATTTCTTGAAATGTTTTATCTACAGGAGGTTGACAAACACAATACAAAAGTCACAGTAGTTTTACCATATATGGCAAAGAAAAAATTCCCTTCATAATCGAGTATTGCCAAATTAAAGTTGATATACTCACGTTTGTCTTCATATATAGTCTTGGACTTCAGGTAGAC
Source organism: Antrostomus carolinensis (assembly GCF_000700745.2). NCBI lineage: Eukaryota > Metazoa > Chordata > Aves > Caprimulgiformes > Caprimulgidae > Antrostomus > Antrostomus carolinensis. The sequence continues at coordinate 18,915 of NW_010291657.1, read as the reverse complement.
TTCTGAAGGGTCTAGTTTAGGAGAGCCCGGTCGTACAGCACTGGGTGGAAACGGCATCGGCTGCGGGATGGGATCGCCGACAGCTTCCAAACTACCTGAACCGTCCTGCTTGTCCTTTTGAAACAGACCCCACCCGACAAAATCCACGTTAAATCAAAAGCATAACTGAATTTGTGCATGCAAAGACAATCAACATCATGCAGAGATGGAATGCAGGGCAAAAACCAAGGGAACAGGGGAATAATATTACTACTCAACACAGCTTTCCAGTGTACACGTCTGACCAGACTACTGAAGTCTTCCTCCCAGGCCACAGATTTCTACCGAAGATGGGGCTTATAAACGGGGTTTGAAGCGACTGATGCTCAGAAGTGAGTAAAGCCAGCCAGCTCCAGGTGGTTACCAGCACCCGGGATGAAGCAGGGTGTCTGGAGAAGGGACCCATTCCTCGGCAGGCACCTGCTGGGCTCTGGACCGTGCTCCACCACCACGGGCACGAGCTGCTTTGCGGATGCTGCCTCCTGCCCACTGCCAAACCGCATCCAAACAAGAGCACCTGAGCTGTGCCCAACACCAGGGTGTTTGCTGCAGGTATCCCAAGGGCATTGTAAGTACTGAACAGGAGGAATACACTTGGGTAGCGTGAGGCATTAGAAATTCAGTATTTGCATTTTTCTTATGATCTGATAGCTGCAACACTCCTATTAGTATTTAATGAAGAAAGGACACCAAGCATCCTTGTGGCCTCCCACCCTAATTTCCAATCGATTATGCACTAAAGTAACTCTAAATACTTATTCTGGGCTGGAACCCAACCTGGAAAACTGGAACATGATAGTCAGCATGTGTCTCTGCACGTTAAACAAAAGCACAACCAGAATAGACCTAGATATGCCCTTTTACAAAGGGTGGGGGAAAAAAACTCCCCAAGCAATTCAGCAGTTTGACACTTCTCGCGTGTTTATAAACACAAGAACTTGCCCTTTTTAACAGAATTATTTTGCCATGCTGCTTAATGCCACTGAACATCGAGAGCTCCACGGGAAGTTGCTACTGCACGTGTGCCAGAATGCCAGTCCCCGAGTCCGCAGTATTTTTAGCCTCCCTGCTCAGAGCGCGCGGGCCAGGCCAGCAAGGTTTGTGTCCTCGTGCTGCAGAGAGTTATGCACCAATTCATTTAGTGTGGGCAGCTGTATGATTGCAAGGAACTGAATCTGCAAATCTTACTGAGTGCAGTCTGTTTCATGTGTGCTCATCCCACTGCTGGGATACAACTCCCAATACTCAAATAGCAAGACAAAGATAAAAAAAAAAAGCTGTATCTACATCCTGGTAATGGGTTTTTCCTAAAAATGAAATAATTTGTTCTGTACAATAAATATTTTTAAAGAAACAGCTCTGTTCACTGATGAGCCTAATTCATAAAAGAAGTACTCATGACAAAAATATGCATTACTATCAGCTTTAGCAAATCAGAGAGTATTTTATTAAGCCAAAGGATTCTTTACTGAGCTAAAATTTATTAAAGATACCCCAACAGATCAAACTTCCAAGAATGAGTACCAAACTAGAACCACTGCATAGAGACTTCCTGGAAATATGGATTCAAAGATAAAAAAGCATTTTAAGAAGGGAGTACTGATCAGTCCATTAATTCTATGCAAGGACTGAGAAATATTGAAGTATTGTAAACTTCCTTTAGAAATCCCATTTCACTTAAATACAAGTAATTAGCAATGAAAAAAAAAGATACTGTATTTTGTTTCCCTTTTAATGGGTATTCTGACAGCTGTTACTTAAGACAATGAATCTGTGCCAGCTAAGTAGATGTGGTTTTGCTAAATCATCTTGCAGATTATGACAGGGACTAAAATCCAGAGATGAGATTAACAAAAGCAGGTCAAAGTCTGCACACAGACAGCAATTTCAAGTATATTGCAAAAAAATGAAATAATGATAGAACTTGAGTGGAAATGTCATTTTTAAAATAATGACCAATCAATGATACTACACCCATCATCACACAAGATCTTTGCTGCATTCTTGACTCTTCAGCAGTAAGAAGAGAGACATCAATTACCTCCACTGAACAACGCAAAAAACCTCAAAGGAATCTTTTGTGTGAAGCAGACCATATTTAGGAGTCTGTTTTGTAACCAAAAAACCCTGAATGCTCTCCATCAGAAAGAAATATAAATACCTCACTAATACTCACCCCTTTGGTGGTTTTAGTAGGCGAGGGTGGACCTGAAGAAAATACAATGTAGAAAGCAATTTCAGTACTAGGTCACCAAAAGCTTTAACAGCATTAAGGCAATACAATCAGCTCCTCCTGGGCTGAACATAATAAATGCTTCTTCACTCTTCTTTTAAATGGCAATGTGAATGTTCAGTTGACCAAAAACATCATGTCAGAGAAGTCTCAAATTAGAATTGACAGATGTACAACAATGAAAAACATCTACTTCTCTTTTTGCTAAACAATGGTCAACCAAATCACACATCAGTCCATCAGATGCAGAGACTTTATGAATTTCTCTAGAGGAATTTCACTTCTACCAAAGAAATCTAATTATTTCCTTGGCTAATGAAGGAATAGTAGCATTTATACAGAAAAAGACCTGGAGATTTTTGCCAGTGTCACGACTGAAGTGACACCCTCAGGGCTACCATAAAAGCTTAAAGGGACACTGAGCAGCCACGTGTTGCTTCGTAACTCCTTCAGCTCCTTCTGGCAAACCCACACTATCTACTAGTCCTCTACCCGTCATACACTCTGTGTTATGCTAGAAACTGCATTTTTGCTTTAGTATTCCCCAGACTCTTGGAAGAGACAGCACATAAACATATCATAATAAAATTTAAAAGTAAAAATAAAAAAGCCCCAAACCCTTGCAACATGCTCGCACCTCAAGTACTCATGTGACAGCTCAGAGACATAATAAGCTGCTACTCTAACTGTCAAGACTGGACACGATTTAGATATCACACTAAAAAGGGACTTTAAAAAAGCATATAACCATGTATGTACCTCCTCTTAAGATAAGCAGTGGCACCTCTGCTCCTACAGGAAACTGCTTCAGTACCTCCACCACCTGCAGATGTGTCAAGCTCTGTACATTCTGATGGCAAATCTCCTTGATTACATCCCCTTTCTGAAGACCTTGGCACCACTGGCTGTCTAAAATCATCTTCACCTTCTGTCCTGTAGGACTGTCTGCAATGGCAAACCCAAAGCCTTTAGGACCTTTGACTAGAGGAATGGAGACCAGCTCTGGCTGAGAGCCTCCTGAAGACGCAAGAGAGATCCTCTGCTCAATTGTATCCATGGAAGGACCATTCAGACGACCATTGACCAACATAGGGCCCATTTTTCCATTCTGGTCCAACACAACCGTTCCTGTTATTAAATCTTGGCTGGTCACACAAACATCTCCCTTGGTCCCAGGTGGTCCGTTGATAATGGGTGTAGCTGTCACTATATCTACCACAGGGTCTTCATTGTCATCAGGAAGAGGATAACCACGACACAAAGTCATGTTCACATACTGATTTACAGGAACTAGCTGAAACATCTGGACAACATCTGCATGGGTATGGCCAAGGACACAACTTCCATTTATGTCTACGATGACATCACCTGGTACAAAAGAAAGTTCAACAGCGTCAAAAACAGAAACGAAACCACCCACACCTGCCCTGTGTTCTGAGGCTCAGAAGAAAAGCCCAACTGGAGGACATCACTGCGCAGCCTTCAAAACTAACAACGAGTGGTGGCTGGGCTATTAGCTCTTGGCTATCTCTTGACAAAAAGCATAAAGCATTTCCTCTGTGCATTTATTCTATTTCACCTCAGAACACAGTGTGCTAAATATAGAAAGTTTAATCCGCTGCAGATTTAAAAAATGATACTGTACAGCTACAGGAGATGCAAGTAGACGTCTTCTACTTTAATTCATATTGTACAGCATCCTAAACTCACTCCAGAATAAATCAATTTTTTGGGGGGGTCCTATGTTTATCTTAGAACTGGATGAACTTAAGCTAGGACTGTGCCCACACACGTCCTGTACTCTTACACTGCTGCCTCACAGGGCTCAGCATGTATTTAAAAAATGAAGCAGAAGTCGGCTTCAGATCCTGAAACCCTGTTTCATAATTTGCATCATTTTGATAATGAAACTTTGCATGTGCAATACAAACTGTCTTATCACTTAAATGCTTGGGTATCAGTAGAGCAGTGACTCCCCTATTACATGAACTACAACAGGAACAGATATACATCTTTACACTCACACCTGTGTGTGCACAACACAATGCTGCAGGATTTTTTTCATTTTTACAGAGGAGGAAATGAACCTCGTACAAACAAGTTCAAAGAACAGGTCAGCAACAAAACAGGAAATTGTTTCATTTCATAATTAAATAGTATTAATCATCAAAAACATGAATTCTTCTTACTCTTCTTCTCTGAAGTGTATGAGAGTTTATGTGATGTGTAAAGAAGCATTTTGCCTTTCCTAGTATGCTATAGTAAGCTTATAGGTAACTTAATTAAACATAAAATAACAATGAAAAAGTGTGCAATTCTTCATGGATTGCAGGTGCTCTCATCCCTCTTGTTTCCTCACTTGCCCAGTTCACACAACTTTGCTCTTTCCTGCTGCAGGATTTTTGCCATTTTAATATTTGGTGTTATGCTTTTGGCAGCAACAAGGCAAAACACAGACCAGGACTCAAACACACTATTTTTACTTTACATGTAGAGAGGGAACAAAAAAACATTCTGTAAACAACTATGAAGCCAAAAGTCTTGGCTAAAGCAGCACTAAAATCTTCAGAAGTGTCCTCAAAGTAGATTTGTATCTAGAACATGGCTGCTTTTCCTTTTGAGCCACTGCTCTGCACAGATCTTTCACAAATCTGAAACACATTTCATTTAGTGACACGTTCATACTCAGAGTCAGTGGATGGAGTCATCCATCCTCCTGTGCCTCAGAAGCTGCATTCTCTAAAAGCACCACAGGAAACAGAAGTTTAGAGAAGTAATAGTTTACCTGGTGCAATTCTCCCATCTTGTGCAGCGGGTCCATCTTTTAACACATTCTTTACCTGAAGAAACTCATCAGGTCTGTCCCCTCCAATGATTGTAAAGCCAAATCCCATTGTACTTTTTTTCAGCGATGTCCGAATAAGTGCTCCTGTAAGCTGGGATGGATCTCTAGTGAAGAGAGACTTCTCCAGCCCTTTAGAGTTATGGAACAAAGAGACATGAAGGCAGGAAACCAGAGTTAGTTTTGATAAGGTTTTTGTTTAGTTGGTTTTTTAAGGTTAGTGATTTAAAGGTTAATGATTTGTTTGGTTAACACTGGTTAGCCTCTGCAGCACTGAGTAAAGCAAACAAGATACTGTCACACTCATTTCACAGCTGAGCTCAGTGAACAGGAAAGTTACATAGGTTTTTTCAAGATGGAGGACAGATTACAAAACAGCTGGAACTAAAGCTCTCACCTGTAATCCCCAGTTTTGCACTCGAACCCTTGAATAACAAGCATGAAGTAGATCAAAAACATAAAAATTCCAGCTGACACTTCTAGCCCTCCATATATTCAAAAGCTGCTTATGCCAACCAGCTTCAGAATTATCAGAATATTTTAAAGCAGTCTTAGGATCTCAATTTAATTTTAACATTAAAAATCATTCAAAAAACTCTACGGATTTGGGAGGGCAACGCCACAATGGCCAGTAAGAAGACAAGGCTAATGCTTGTCCCAAACTGGCTACTTATGATGCATAATTGCAGATAAAGAGACTAGTGACAAAGAACACCATGTTCAGCGATACCTGATTTTGAAGGGCCAACATCAGTCTGTCCTAGCTGTTTTTTTCTTTTGGCTTCCAATACTGGGTTTTCAAACTGAGTTTTCTGGTTAATGTGACTGTAGACACACAAAAGGCAGATCAGGAATTCAGCAGAAAGCATTTTGCCTATTTCACAGGAAAGACAACCACAGAAGATACATCTCCAAATACTACTTTTTATTATCTCAGATTAATGCTCTGGAGGAATGAACAACAAACTATCATAATCAACACTGAAAGTATTATTTTTCCTTTCAATAGGTTGATTTACTTCAAGAGCCAATATAATTTTACTTCCTGTAATTATTAGGTAGAGGATACCTTTATTCCACTCTGCAAATTTTCAAAAGGTTGCAATACATTAGAACTGAGAACATCTGTTTCTTCTCTCAATACTGTATGTGGCTTCCATCTACCTTTAATGTTTACAAACTCAGAGATCATCTGCTTACTAGGAGATGCTAGAGCAGTACAGCAGGGTAGGAAAAAAACAGTAAGTTTGGGAAGAATTTAAATATTTGTGTTGGTTTTACAAAGTCAAAAAATGTTAGCTTGTTCTCTGAAGCTAACACTTTCAACTCTATTAACTTTCTTCTCCATGGTTAAAGAGAGATTTCATCTACTCTGACCTGAAGGAGACTCAGAAGAGCTCTTGCAGCTATTTACTAGTTATTTACTTAGCTCTTTGAAGACAGCAATGAGATATAAGTTACTCTTGCTCTTTTACATTTATCAGGTGCCACTCTTAAATCAGTCACCCCATCTTTGTTAAAGCTGAGGAAAATTACATCAGCTCATTCCCATTGATAAATGACTCTGGTTGCTACTTGCTTTCCCATCCCAGAAGAGATACAATCCAGTAAGTCAGTAAGGTCATGCCATGGATCTCCCCTCATGCCACTGCTTCAGAAGTGTGCACCATGTGTTCACTGCCTCCAGAACTGTTTCTCCTGGATACGTTTAATAATTAGATTGCATTACAACCTACACATACTGTATATCAAAAGCTTCATTATTTTCTGCTCAATTTATAACTACGTCAAATTATTAATTAGCACTTACTCAACATAATATGTTCCATATTGAGGATCTTCTATTTTTTCCCACCCATAAGGAAGTTCTGCATAAAAAGAACAAAATTCTCCATTACAATAGAAAACAATTGGCAAATAGCAGAGTTCTTATGAAGGCACGAGAGGACAGATTACAGACTCATGAAAAATACGAGGAAAGTACAGGTCCTTTTTTCTTCCCTTTGTTTGTTTGAGGGTGGTCCTGCTGACTAAAGGATATCAGCATGTTCCAAGGAATGTGAAGCCCTGTAACTCTTACTCTTTGTTCCACTAGATGAGGAGACTTGTATTCAACAAAATCACACCACTTAAAACATATAACAAAACTAAAAGGCAAGATACAAACTAACCTATTTAGAGAGGAAGAACCTATAAAGGGGAAGAAAAATACATTATTTAAAATTAATCTAATTGTAAATTATGAATGCGAGCTGATAGTTGTTGACTGTTTAAACTATACAATATTTATTATGATTGCACTGCTTCTGCCCCCAAACACACCACAAAAGAGAGCTATAAATGCCTCAGAGTATTACATCCCAAGCCTGTAAAGCCATGCATCTCCATTCCTCTTGTACTTTCTGCTTAAGACAACTGGCAGAAGTAATGCCACCTTTATTTGTTCTCTCAATAACGTCAGGATATTTCACTGTATTCTGACAACGTTTCAGTTTTCAGTCAACCCAAGAAACTTTCAGTCAGAACTGTAACTGCCACAGGTGATGAGTAAGAAGAGACCCCCTACTGTGGCAGGCTATTTCACCCCGATGTTTGCAATACAGTGAGACACCCCAAAACTAGCTAGCACGTGTTAAGGTCTGGCCACATCAAACTCAGCACAGACTGCCTGGCCTTCCAAGAAAGCAAAATGCAGCTCCGTGTCACTGCAGCCTGACTGCTCCTGCAGCCACAGCAAGGTAGGCGACAGTGGCTCGGGCCTGAACATCCCTACATTAGGGGTCTAAAATAAAAAATTACCTGTCTGATACAGATACTGAAAGTTACATGTGAAAAGCTCCTTTTTATGGCAAATTCAGAGTCTGGCAAAATGGTGCCCAGCAGCAGATCATTACTGACTGAAGCTGATAAGCAGTTAACACAGAGGCCAAATTATTCTAGCTTTACTGTTCTAGTTACTTTGACCATGGAAACTTTAAATATTAGAATAACAGATACAGTCAGGTATCTTTTGATAGGATAAAACTGCTATGTAATCTTGTTTGAGGCTGCCCTAAGTTTTGATAGTAACAGGAATTTTCGTAGCGTATAACAGCATGTTACCAATTATTAATACCAGCATCACTCCAAAGGGTTTGACAAAAGACTCAGTGGGTCTATTCATTTCAATGTTGTTCATTTGGACATTCTGCATCTCTCTGTTTAAAGTGCTCTTTTTATCCTGCGGTGAGCTGCACATATGTTTAATAAGCAGCAGTATGCGTCCATTGCTCCAGCTGGCTTCATTATGAATTCATGACTGTTAAGCTGTGCAATTTAGGAAGACGACAGGCTATTCTGAGTCTGTCTTAGCTTTTGTAACATGTCAGGCATTTGCTGAAGACAAAGCTATTTGGTGATCTTTTCTAGCTGATTAAACTGCATGACTATGGAGAAAATGGTTGCAGGAGTTGTCTGTAGGCCAGTAATGATCCTGACCTGTAAGTCCTGAAGCAACAATGTGAAGAGTTGAAGGGAGTCAGATTGTTCCCTCTACTTATGCATTCAAATATTATGTCATGTCACATGCAATAGGTATCATCAGCAGTAGATATCACGCTGTATCTTGTTCATCACTCCTATATTCTAACACTTATGGACCTCTTCCTCCTGCCATATTCCTCTCGCAAAATTTCCAGCGAGACTGTCACTAGTGTACACAGTTTTCCTCCCAGCAATGATAGTTACTGGAACAAAACATCTCATTCTCATCTCAGGAATGCAGACAAACCCATGATGCAGTCAGATTCTACTATTCCAGGGAAAGTACACTATGAAATTGCCCAGTCTTATTACACTCCTATTGCCACCAAACGAGGGACTCAGCAATACACTGCCTGCTCCAGTCGTGTGTATCAGGAAGAAGCTGCTACCACAGCAGTAATGGATTGTATCCAGCTGTGACAAACTCAGACATTTATTAGTCACAGGTGACAAATGAATTCTGAACATCTCACCTCCATCTTCACAATCTTCAGGAGCTTTGGCTTTCTTACAGAGCCGTGGATCAAGCCACGTGGTTGTCTTGGTGTTGTGACTGTGGAGCAGAACACACCCCATTAGAAGAAGAGCACTCCCTCAGAATGATGAAACTTTGCTTTACTTTAACTTTTAAATATTTACTACCATGTGCAAACTGTAGCCTTTATATAATGTAACCTTTATTTGTGCCTCACTCACACCATAAAATGCTAAAAAAAGGCAACAATGACGCTCAGAGGTATGAACACGCTGGAGACTCTCCAGGACAGATATGAAATGTCAGAGGTACAAGCGCTATTCCCTGCCCCCAAGAGCTCATGTGGGAATATCAGCTGTTTCTACCTGAGAGGAAAACACATTTTTAGGTTCTTCTTATGCTTAACTTTCATGAAGTTTTTTGTTTCCTTTAGAAATCAATAAATGATTGTGCACATATGAGCTGCTTTCCCACCCTGGGCTTTAATCTGTGCTATTTGTATTTTTAAGCACGTATTCCCAGCCAAGGAACACAAGCAGTGCAGAAAGAATAAATGAGCTCTCAGATTTCAGAGAAATTTGACATAGTGAACGTTTATAAGATGTTACGCCTCACCTATCAATACCCACTCAGCTTTGTATTTTTCAGAGATACAAAACTCCCATTACAAACAAACTGACTTTTGTGTGCGGAACTATAAGACTTTCCTGCGCAATGGCAATCGTACCAAGTACGCAGCACAGGTGACTACCAGTAAGGAATGAAACAGTAGGAATATATTTAATTTCACAAAGAAATTGAAGCAGTAGGAGCAGAAGAGAAGTGTGAGAGCAGCTGGCAGCTGCTGAGACTGCAGCTCATCAGCACTTCTCCGAAGGGCACAGCAATGCCTCCACGGAGCTGGTGTACTCACTCAATGAAGTAGATCATGCCAGTGTCGGTGTAGGCCATCTCCCAGTTCTTGGGCAGTGGTTCCAGGGTTTCATCCCTCGACAAGTAATTTCTGAAGTCCATGGAGCTGCTTGTCTGGTTGTAGCTGGGAACAGGTTTCATCCAGTCAGGAGAATCTGAATGTTTTTCTCTGTTTTCTGCAGTTGTTCAGGGAAAGTGTTACTATTTGTCAGATGTTTATGTTGTTTCTCACAAAGAACCACCCTCTTAATCTGGCTACGAGTGGATGTCAAACACGTCCCTGTATGTGATGTGCATTCTTCCACTTTTTTTTCAGCTGTGAACTTTGAAAAGCTGACATGACACTGAACTCTGCTCTTCCCCTGCCAAACAGAATTAACCTTGTATTATGTGTCTGAGCCTATGCTGAAAAATCAACACTGGCAGAGATCCAAGCTGACTACACTCTGTTGCTGCTCCCACATAAGTAACAGTTTAATGCCACCAAACCCCCCCCCAAATCCTACTAATATTCCTCAAAGCACCAGAATGAAACGTAAAGAAGACCCAAACTGCCAATAAAACAAACAACACCTGCCTGCAAGCCACAACAAGAGAAAGCTCCCCAAAATCCCTGCAGAAAACTTTAAAGGCAAGCTTCTGCCCTTCAGTCCTGAGGTTATGCTTGGTATCCTCCGTCACACAACGATGTCCACGACCTTCACCTCACCACCAGCCTGGCCACCGGGCCGCTCTGCGCCGTGGTGTTGCCAGCCCTGAAGCTTGCAAGATTAGGTCAGGTCTGGTCAGTGTAAGTCTGTCTTAAACACTCACACACAGGATCATCTGCAAATGCAATGTGACGGTTTCTCTCCCCATCAGTTCTTCCCCCTCGAGATGAGTAACCATGACAGCAAAAGGAAAAGGGCATCCTGCCAATCTTAGAAATGTCCAACTGGACACTGGTCCAGTCCCAACACACTCTGCTTTATTTCTCTCCACAAACTCCCCTTCAGGCAGTTTCAGGTTGTGCAATAGTTCCCTTAACCAAAATCATCTGAAAATTTTACAGTACGAGCTAGTGTCATCCCTTAAACCAATTGTTTCACTAAAGTCTACTGCATACAAATTCAGTAACCTCCTCAAAGTTAAACAATAACATTTACAGGGTATGAATTATACACTGCAAAGGATTCCGTTATTTGAAGAGTGGATACATTTTTCCTTCCTCCTCATTTAACTGGCCAATGCCCAGCACTACATGTTCTCTACTGAGCAGTGCATTTTATGATGCAATTGCACATCTGGCTGGGAGAACAGCTGTTTCTTTTTAGAAGATCATTTCAAAATCAAGTAAAAACATCAGTCTGAATAGAAAACTGCCTTCAAACTTCACCAAAACTAAGGAAGCAGTTCAAGTAAGCATGAGTGTTATTTGTATACTTCTTATCCATTCATACAATACTTCAGGGGATTTCTCCCCTTGTCAACCAACCTATCCCTCCGCTGCCATTAACTGCTTCCTTTTCCTCCTCTTCCTCCTCTTCAGGGAGAGAACTGTCCATCCTTTGCATTTTGCTGACAGATGTGGTTCTTTTCCTCTGTGATTCTGTATCAAAATCATTGTCAAAAAGAACTTGATCCACTGGATCAGGCTGAAATGGGCTGGGCTCTGCTGGAGGCTTTGGAGTACCATAAAAATTACCTGACAATGAGACAGAAATCAAGATGACTAAAGCACTGATACTCACTGAAAGCACTGGCTGTGAACGTTTTGTTGTCTGTGTAACATGCTTTTGGTGAAAGACCTGAGCTGTAACTTACCTTCTATAAGAAGACAGCAGCACTATTAAAAAACAATCAACAGTCAAAATCTATTTATTCCTCCATTGTCTTTTTGCCAATGATGCTATTTGACTTCAAAAACCAGGTTTAATTCAAAATTTCTATCCTGCCACATGTTTTAACAGAAAAAAAGATTAATTTTTTTACTTTGCACAGAATTCACTAATGCTCCATAAAAAGACTTGGAGAACAGTCCGAGAGAAGCAAAACAGTGAAAATGAATAGTTCTTACTCTACTGTTCAACTGATTTAGCAGAGTAATATGCAGCAACAGAAACACACTAAAGTCAAAAAGCAAATTAATTTTGTGCAGAAACATGAAGTATCTATTTAAATAAAAAGAGTTACAAATAACTGATTTTAAAACTACAGTTCTACAATTTTCTACTGACAATACACTTGCTAAACAAAGCCATTAATATAGCTTCATCTAAAAATGATTTGCACTTGAGAAAAATGAACAGATTTTAATCTAAAACACAAAGACTATGAATCATCTGTTGTTTTCTGGAAAAGAATTTCAGCAATTGACCTCTCTCCTCACTGTCCATATGATTTTTATTAGGGAATTGAGCACACAGCAAGACAGCTTCCCAGATTTTTTCCTGCTGGGTAACATTTGGTGGCTGGATATGGTTTTGACCATGTAAAAAAAATAAATAAGAAACCCTTCTGAAAATATCAATGAGGGTGAGGCTCAAAGTGGTGACAGTCAGACAAAGAGGAGCTAAGGAAAAAAAAAAGAAGTGCTAGTTTAGTCTAAATTTGCTTAGGAGATTTCCAGAGACAGAATGATGTTAGCAGACAGCACGAGACGTGTAAAACAAGGAGGTACAGGGCCTTTCACAGAATTTTCTTTTTAAATTGTTTTTCCCCCTCCCCTAGGAGGGGGAATCAAATTTGTCCAGGTGGCAGTAAAACCACCACCTACCAAAGAGGTCCTCTAGATGGATGCTTGAAGGTGCTTGAATCAAATGTACATTAAACATATGTAAAAATCAGGCAGGTTTATAATCTGCTAAATTCCTTTGAGCGTCAATGACAGCTGACCATCAACGTGCAGGAAAAGTGGCACCTCCTGGATACAAGGAACTACACTCAGACCCAGATGCTGGACATGAGTACTGAGTCCTTATTCCCATTCCATGAAACATCATCAACATACCATCATACGTTCCACTTTCTAGCAAGGCTCCGCTTTCTTCCAGTGCTTTAAACTGCTCAACAGGAATGAAATTATAGTCTACCCCAGGGACCTCCCCATCTCTGGGAGCCCTTGTAGTGCCTGAAAAGACAGAGAAAACACTCTTGTAAGATACTTAAGTGCTGTCTGTTTACCAAATGCTGCCCACTGTACAATCCAGTAAAAACAATCCATTTTTGAATCTTTATACAATGATGATGTCAGTCCATTAAGATAAGAGTGAGAGCACTGGTGAGCAAGTGAACATTAACGTATAAAAACTAGGCCAATAAATTACGTAGGAATGACAGTTCTGGTATTGAGGAAGGAGAGGGAAAAAAAGCTGGGTGAGGTGGTACTTAGAATTCCTTCTTATGCTCAGCAAACCGAAAACTTATTCCATGGAAGCTGATGACGCCTGTACCAGGCGCGAGCAGTCTGGGATTCTGGGAGCTGTTTAAGGGCTGTGGTATTTTAACACAGCTGTAAGGGTGCCGCTTCTCTCCACTGTTTCCAGCAGTACCAACTCACCAGTCTGCAGTGAGGTCAGCATGACTAAAGCATATTTGATTTTTGGGCCACCAAATCCACAACTGGGCACAAAACCTATTTGTTAACCTTACAATTCAGAGTGTAATTCATCTGTACTCCAAACCCTAGCCATAGGTAAGCTTTTCAAAGTAATCGTAAATTGCTGTGTTAATGCAAAAGTTCTCAAAGTGTTATATCTATAAATACAGGTCTCCCACAGTTATAATAGCTTAACTAAAGCTCTCCTGGAAAGGACTCCACTGATTCATTATTGTCTAGAACCTAATAACATTTTAAAGGCATAAATCATTTTTTTCCAGGCAGCATTGTGAACAGGAGCTAACAGCAAACAAACTGCCTTTCACTATTATTATCTTCTAAGAAAGTCCAAACTCTTGGGCACACTCAACATGATAGTGATGCTAAACTGAGAATGGAATTCCTGTAGTTACAGAAACGTTAGGGGACAAACTTTTAAGTTTTTAGAGCAATGAATATTTAAATTCAATCCACGATGAGCCTTTTTAATCAGTGAACCCTTGAGACAAGGTAAAGGATGATCTTGTGATAATTAAGCAAGTAAATGGCACAGAAAGGTGAGATGCAGCATCAGGATATTTGGCAGCTGTCAGAGCGTCCTGTAGCCTGAACGGTGCTTTCTATGAAGGTCCACTGGCAGGAGCAGTAACCTTCAGGCACCTCGCTAAAGGCAAGGGAAGACCTGTGCTGGCTGGACCAAGAGATGCCAGCAGATGCTCAAAGCAGAAGGGCTGGCATAATTGATGAGACAGGTCCATCCAGATTCTCTAATTAATCCTTGCTGTGACACTGAAGTTTGTCCATGCACAGTTTCTTCCTCTTTTTGGGCCACAGATTCGCACTCCCTCTTGCTGCCACCTCCTTGTGCAGTCTCCTCAGGATGAGCAAACAGGTGCCTCATATCTTCTGTCATTGCAACCCTTTCTGCCTACAGTCCCTCCTGCAACTCTCCTTCCAGCTGCACTATCTGCCTAACGCGTGTGACCCTCTGAGGTCTCAGTTTCTTTATGCAAAAAACAACACATTGACAAAAATCAGGAGGTGTTTGCACTGCGTGATCATTCTGAGGAAGGTTTATTTTCCCATGGTTGTTGTGGTTCTTCTAACAACAACAAAAACTGACAAGCTTCTGATGCCTAAAACACAGAAACTCCTGAAATGCTCTGAGCTTTGAATGCTGAAGTTTTCACTGGTTTGTCAGTCCGTATTGGCCATACCTTTTCATTGCAACTTGAGATATGAAGCTACTATAGCAAAGCCATTTCTGGAAGTTCCTCCTTCGAGGTAAAATTATAAACCAGATTAGGAGAGAAGGCATTTAAAGCTCTTGAATTATGTGATGGTTAGCAGGAACAGATCAAATGAGGATGATCTTTACATACTTACAAGGGATGGTTCTCAAGTAGAGATTGTCTCTGATCACTTGCTGGAGTTTATGGTCTATCGAGCCCTTCTGGAACTGAAGGCTCAAGTAGTGGCGCAAGTCTTTGTTGATGACTTTTCCTTAAAAAACAACAAACAAGAATAATGTGTAAAAATTAAGCAGGTTCTCACAACAAGAATGGCATTTCACTGCTATAAACATTTCAAAGAAGGAAAGCAGCAGAAAGAGCTGGGTTGTTTTAAATGCAACAACCTGAACAGAAAAGCCATTCTCTGCTAGCAAAGCTCGACTCTCTGCTGGTGTAAACTGGCACGATGATTTTAAGCGTGGCTGAGCAACAACTATCCAACCTCAGTAGCTCCCAAGCAAGACAGTGACAATATTCTGGAACTGTTTGGAAATCAATAACAAATATTAAAATATAAAATCCATTAGCAAAATTGAAAGTCTCTGTTGACAGCAAACTGCTACAAAATACAGCGATGATACTTTCTATTCAATTTATACCTACTGGCTAGGCACCTGAACTCAGTATTTTGTCACGTGGGAATCTGCATTCTTGAGATTATAAAAAGAAAATCTTTTCTTTTTTAAAAACACTGCAGGATAGAAGAGGGTTTTTTACAATTATTCCTTTGCAGTACTTCTGTCAGGTATCATTAGCGAATCTGTCATATCACTAGATAACCGTGGCCCCTTCAGCACACAAATAACTGAGCGCTTGTATTACTGCTTCATCCTTCTGACAGAAGGGTACAAAACAATCTTTTGTACCCTGTCATCTTCCCAGAAAGCACATTAAATAGAGTTCAGTGACCTTGAGAAATTTAAGTTACGTACTACAGCAGAACACTCAGGGCTTTAGGGAAAAAGACTCTTAGTTTTTGTCTTCAAAACCCAGCCTAGGAGATGGCCAGCAGCAGGCACTCGTGGGCGCATCACAGCAGTGGGAACAAAAGCTGGGACAGACAACTGCTCCTTTTAAATTATGTCAGCAACAGGTTAGGAGATGTATGAACCTGCTGCAGGAGCGATTCGGACAGGAGCCTCTGAAGCCTGCTGAGACCAGCTGCTGAAGAGACCACCTCAAACAGCCCAAGAATAAAACGGGACACAGACCCACATCAGTCTTAATACAAAGTTCACCTACACCTTAAACCAAGATTACTGTACTTACACAGAATGTCAAATTTGGAAAAACCCAACAAACCAAAACTACTGGAACACAAAAACCCCTTCCAATTTTTCCCAACCATGTGTCACCGCTGCAAAGTCAGCTGCAGGTTTTGATTTTGGCAAGTTTATACTTTCCCTTCCCTTTTTGCCAAGTTAAGGGCAGATACACACATTGCACACGTCTCTCAAACATTACCTCGGCTATCACCACTCATTAATGGCAAACCGTATTGCAATTTGCACCCTTTTCCCTCCAAGCAAAGCAATGGCATGCTGGAAAGTATTTAAAGGTGAAATCAAGATTACCTCTCTTCATAGAGGTCTGTGCTATCCATAAATTAACCAAAACCCAAAGAAACCACACTAACCCCCAAGCAAACAAAGAAAAAGCCCACCACACACATCCACATGCCCCCAGGAACACAACCAGCACACTCAGTGCTCAATGCAAGCCCTGCCCTCCAAACGAAGTCTCTTTCTCACCCTCCTTTAACACTGTCATTTATTTAAAAATTATGCCCAGAAACACGAAACGCATTCTCCAGCAGTGAGAGGACACCACAGCACAGCCCTCACGGCTCTCCAGAAGTTACACAAGCAACACAGCAATTCCCACTAACATGGGTGGGGTGAGCAGCATCCCTCGTTCCCCCCAACTCCTTCTCAAACATGAAACTCCGCAGCGCTCCCCCGGGTCCCGCGCTCTCTGTTGTTATGACACCAAGCCCCCAGCTCAATTCCCTATTTTGCCATCATGAGCTGTTCTTTATAAAACTTTGGATTTGCTTCTTGCAGCATAATGAGCAAAACATGTCATGGAAAATGAAAACGAATGGTGTAATCTCCAGCAAGAAAAATATTTTCCATTTGTTACTACAAATCACTTTATTGTTTGTAGACAAGATGGTTTCTCAACATTAAAAAATGTTTTACCACTAAAACGGTCCATCCATCTCGCTGTCAAAGCCAGATCTATAGCACTGCACTTTAACAATACAAGCATATTTCACTTAGGCAGATCAATACACACATAGTTCACTCAGGCAGATGAATCTGTTTGTTAGCTATGTTGAGAACGTCGTACGTCAGAAGAACTTGGCAAGAGGTGAAAATCTGTACTGGATGTAGAGTTACAGAGACTTTATTTATTCACTGATCTTACCCTCTTCATGTTTTAAAATTTAAATGCTCATAAGCCCTTTTCAATAATTATTAACTCAGTAAAAAAAAAAAAATTAAAAGCAAAGCTGCTACTAAGGGCATGGTGACACTGAGGGGTTAAGTTTGAATTTAAAACCTTAAAGATTGGACTATACTCTGAGACCAAGATGACTACATTGAAGATTGAAAGGATTCCCTGGGGAAAACAGAAGAAAGTCAAACAAAACAGTAGGCAGAGAGAAAGTGACAGAAAGTCGCATAGAGAATGATATGCATTAAAAAGCAGAAAAATAATAGTAAGGATGCTTTAGGCAACCTCCAGAGCCTGTTCTTATGCAAAAGCCAGATATTTCCCCCTTCAGGAGCCAAACACACTCCTTTACAGTGTTTCCAGTAGGCTTTGAGGAGAACCTCAAGTATCGGACTCCCCAGAATGACCTAATAAGCGTTGGGATGGTGTTTGTTGAGCTGTCTGTGAACGATGACACATGCAACACATGGACCCGTCAAGAGGAATAATGTGCTTTATACCATTCAGGTTCTGCAAGATGAACAGGCACAAGCCTCTTGTTTTCAGTTTTAATTTAAATTAAGCACAAAGGGAACTGTTTAAATGAGGACATGCACACTGCAGTTCGGTAAGGAAAATTAAATGACTGCAGAAGAAAAAACGCCTTGAGTACCACTGCAGCAAAACACAGCGCCGTGAAGGACAGAAACAAGTATGAGTGACAGAGACATTGCAAAAACGGGGGTAGTGGCTTTCACTCCTTGTCACACCACAAACTGCAATGGTAAAGTGGCTTTTGCTGCTGTCCCTAAGCAGGACCAAGATAGTTATTTATACACGAACCTGTTGTGGAAACACTAAAGTATACATACATCCTGCAACTGCAAACAGGTGAGTATTGCCACAGCACTATGAGAACTCAACACAAAGAAGTCCATGTCTAAATTAGCAATGTTGGTAAAACAGCAAAGCTCGAAGTTTAAATCTGCAAATAAATTCTAAGAATTCAATCGGTGAATATTTTATGCTGCTACCCAATAATAAGTCATAGCAAAATAATATCACAAGTATGTCTGGCTAACGCTGCTAGTATGTGGAATATCTGCCACGTCCCCCACAAATCACCCTGAAGACCATGTGGAAATTCTCCTTTGGTCCATGTTTTACGCAGACAGACACAGGTGACAACTTTCCAGGGGTACAGCACATGGCATTCGTGTGGGGAGATACACTCTGACGTCTCCATGCCAACACCCCCTGGAGACAGCGGCATCTCTGGACTAACAAAGAGCTGTGGTTCAAATTTTTCAAGCAATTTTTCAAAGTAACAGTTTACTCAAAGCATGCTGCTTCCCTATTCAACTAACTCATTACTGGGGCTTACACTGTCACTGGAGCCCCTAGCACAGGAATGCATTTGAAGGGAAGCGATGTGAAAAGGGAACTGCGTTCCCCCGTTCCCGGATTCACAGGTCCCCAGCCCGTCTGCAGGCCCGGTGTGCTCCACCGGCGAATTTAGGGGTATAGGGGCGGGCAGGAGCGGGGCAAGGCCGGGGACGGGGGCAAGGCCGCGGGCTCAGGGCC
>NW_010291656.1:0-11798 GCF_000700745.2 Antrostomus carolinensis | reverse complement strand
AGTCCTATATCCAAGTAATTGCTGAAGACATCAAAGAGCACCGGCCCCAGGAAAGGAAATACCGCAGGAATATCCAGGGAAGATAATTAGTGTTTAGATGTTCTTTTTGTGTAAAATATATCAAGCAAGCAAATGTATTTAAGATCTGGGTATGAAGCTAAGTTATCACACAAATGGTTGGGTACACTGCAAGAAGCTAGATACGTACTGTATTGCAGTACAGGTTCTGTACAGACACCTGCATTCCTTCAAGTTACTTAGAAGATATTGAATGAAAATCCAATCAATGATTGAAAGATGGGAAGCAAAAGAGAAGCACAGGCCAATTTAATTAGGTTCCTACCCAGGTTGCAGTCTCGCAGACTTACAACACATATCATAGCAGAATTTATCAGCCAAACTGACCAAGGCTCCACTGTCCAGGGAACAGAAAGTACAAGCCTGTATCTCAAGGGTCTTCAAAGGTAAGACTTAGCAGGTGAAGAGAAGAGAATAAGATGACAGTGGATATGGTTATTTCTAGTCAATCAGAAGAGACAATGACAGTACTCTATCTTTTTAGCTATAATCTGTGTTGCACTTCCTACATGACAAACCAACCAGAAATTCTACACTGAATCTTTTGGGAAGCAGTACCCCAATCACAGCGATCTACCAAGATGAGAAGTTAGTTAAACCACCTCTTTCATGATTAGAATTATTCTGCATCTATCTTTTTCTGCATGATTATAAATGTAGGTGAAACAACCATTAAAAGAGAACAAGTTTCACCAAAACTATGTGATTTTTCCCTCAATAAAAAGATTGTCTACAGCCACTGGCTCTTGATAAGGGGACACTTTTAGAGATTGTCTTAATAGACTGTTGGGAGTGAAGCCTGCCAGGACATAAGCTCAGAGAACACTGTAAGTCTATACTATTGAGGCTAACACAACTTTCAAGATCTGAAGCGGGGCTTCACAAATGCTTGCATAGCACTTTGCAGAGATGATCATGATCTACATCTGGTATCAGCATAGGAGTCAGCAGGCTACACAGGACCAGGGCTCTAAACAGCGGGAAGAACTGCCCCTCTCTAGACGCCAAGTACTTGAAACTGTTATACTTTGAAAGCTAAACCAGAGAGGCAAATGCACAGCATGTAGTCCACTGCCGAGGAGGGAAAAGAAAGGATGCTGCACTGTTAATGCTCCCTTATCTTATGCTTGAAATCCCTGAAGCCATTGCTTCATATACTTTATGGTTAACATGGACAGTCTTTTTCTTCTTCCTTGCCTTGGCAAACACTACTGGTATCTAATCAGGAATTGTTTCTCAATAACTCTTCCTTCATTCTGAATAGTTAAGAGAAATCCAGTGGGTTTCTGTTGACAGAAATGCCATCACTGCATATTGTCAGTGCAGGAACCCTACTGAGCAGCAGCGAGTCTGACCCTCCACATCCCCAAAACCAGAGAGAAGGGACATGTCACGCTTGCCAGGAATATGCTGGTCTATGAGCATTATGCCACAGTAACAATTGAAAAAGCCATGGTCAACATTTTCCTAAAAATAAGGCAATTCAGAAATGTCACTTCCATTGTCACAGTTGATGTCACTGAAGTGTCACTTGCAGTTAACATTAGCCTAATCAAACCAATTATAGAGTACTTACAGTATTTAATAGGCTCTTGGATTTGACTTTTGATACAAAAATCTGCATATTCCTAGATGTTTTATGAATTTACAGTGGTTTAAAGCTCAACTCCAACAGAGCAAGGAGCCTTCAAGGCACTGAGGAAAATCCCTCTGCTGTTCAAGCAGAAAATGATGTGTCACCTTGCCAGCTGTGGTGGGCTTTTAGCACAGCTCTGGGCAGTGACACAACATGAATGTAAGACCTGAACCCTCTCTCACCAAGTGCTGAGCACTTCCAGCCCCTCTGCCGTGCGCCACAGTCTCACAAAGGATCAGGTTCTGCTGCTTTGTTACAGAGGTAGCAAAGGGTCATGGATGAAGCAATGCAGATGCATGGAGATGCTCAGGCCCAGAGACACCTCCTTCACTCAAGGGGTACCCCAGCTCCTGGTTTGGCCATGCAACCAGGACTCTGCACGCTCCCTGGCACAGTGGCTGCAGTCACCATTCTTCTAGCACTGGGGATGAGGTTTGCTGGAAAACCTGCACGTTACTGCTCCAGAGTAGTCAGAAGAGGTTCTTCAACACTCCTCCTCGTCTGGTGCAGAAGCAAAACTGGGCAGAAATTTTTTCAGTGACATCTATTTTCTCCTTTCTTTAGTCAGGAAGCTAATAAAGAGTTTCATGTACACATAATTGTCATGCACAGTAGTTTAATCTCCCTATGCAGTGCTCACGGTCTAAACACACAAAGAAGATACGTTGATTCTCACAGAAATTAAGTGCTGGGAAGAAAAAACATACCTTTGGGATAACAGGTGCCCTTGAGAGAAGGTCAAAGCAAAGCAGCTACAGTGTGAGGAAAGCAACTTCGCCTTTTAATAAAAGCCAATTTACTAAATGCAGACATGCAAGGCAAGTTGGTACAAAGTCACATTTGCTTAACTCCTTCAACCTCAAAAGGCAACATTCCCCCTCCCATCAGGGCACAAGAGCAGAGGCCTGAAAAGGGACGGGGACAAGGGGCTCTACCCAAAGCATCGTCCCCAGCCCTTTCCCGCGCCCAGCCCAGCCAAGGCTAGCACTCCTCTCTCCCACAGAAGCAAAAGCCGTGCCCCACAGCCAGTGTGGGGGTCCCGGTCCCCCACCTCTTTCAGGTTGGGCTCCTTACAACATGCCAGTCACCTTCCAGCCTCTTATGAGCAACAAACAAGCACAAGCTGCAGAGGGGGAATTCACCATTCTAGCAAGGACAAAGAAAAAATCCACTACCTTAGCAGGTGTTATTTTCTTTTAAAAAGGATGGATGTTCAGAATATTTGCAGCCGTCCTCAGGGAAACGAATAAATGATTTGTCCACAGATACACTGGAAAAGGGTGTATGATACAGACATTTATCACAGGCACATTTATAAGCTACGTGTGGTTTATAGCATAATTAATCAGCAGTTGTCTTCTATTCCATACACAAATGCAGCCTCCTCTTTTTCCAGGCACATTCAATAAATAACTAATT
The DNA here is from genome assembly GCF_000700745.2 of Antrostomus carolinensis. Classification (NCBI taxonomy): domain Eukaryota; kingdom Metazoa; phylum Chordata; class Aves; order Caprimulgiformes; family Caprimulgidae; genus Antrostomus; species Antrostomus carolinensis. The sequence continues at coordinate 8,665 of NW_010291656.1, read as the reverse complement.
TATGTCCTTCTGCAATCCAAATAATCATTTCCCTGATGGAAGATCCTTGGAGAAGTAATTCAAATTCCCACATGTGGAAACTCAAAAAGGGTACTGGAGGCACTGTCCCTGCACATCCCAGCACCCGCATGTTGAATCCCTGCAGATTCTGAGGAGCATTCACAGCCACTCTGCCACATGCACAACGCCACACAGGAATAGAAATATATGTACATCTGCATATATTGGTGAGTTGAACAAAACAAAGGCGGGGAAAATTATATCCTCGGAGAATCACTGCTGCTCTTCAGCACTTGCCACCAATGCTGCACCTTTTTGTACCTGACCCTGACTCTTAGAGTATGAAGCCAGAGTAACAGTCCAGAGAAGAACGAGCCCTGCTTTTGCGGTCAATCACAAATCAATCATGTACATTTATGAAAAGTAAACACAATTCATAAATTTGAGGATTTATGTCCTCTGCAAAGAATCTTACTTGTACCATACATAGAAACAAGTCTTCAGCTAGATGTAGGTCCGCTCTTTGCAATTATAACTTGTCACATTTCACGATTTCTTACTCTATATTTACTATGCTGTTTTGCTGCCATACAGAGTTTCTTCTATTGCAATCAGTGTGGGTGTCTGGAGTGTGAGCTGTTAGATTTCTGCTCCTCCCCTCACATCACCACGCTGAAGGTTATCATAAGCAGCTACAGTAAGGATGCTGGTTAGAGGTTTGCAAGCTCTCACACAAAAACATAAAAGTCACTAGAAGGAAGAACTTCCCCTTAACAGAAAGTCCAAAGAACACATACATATGATTTAATGGGAATAAATAAAAAAAGATTGTGCAAATTGTTTGTGGGTTTGTAAGCCCTACGTAAGCAAGACACAATGTAGTGAAGCATCCACTGAAACATTTTTCTTTAAAATTCATTGGAGGAGAACTCACTGAACTTGGAAAAAGCCATGTGTATGCATCATGCAAAAGGTCTACAGATACCTAAAGAATAGGAAAAAATATTCCTCCCATTTTGGACATATCCCTTCCCTCCACATGTAAGTAAAAAGGAAAAAAAATGAGATAATTTTAAAACAAAAAGATCTCTCTTTTTTTTTTTTTTTTTTTTTTTTACATACTGCTCTATGTTAACCTATAATTGATCCCACTTTGCAGACAATCACTTTAAAAGGGTTAATTTTTCAAAAAATTAAGAATGCTCAGAAAAAATTACAATAATAAATTTCCACAAGAGGCCAAATCACAGCTTGCCAAATAAAGCAGCCCCTATTTTACCTTCCGCTTTGTTCCCTTCTCATAGATACCTCACAAATTATTTCCATTTTACACAAGGGCGCACCCAAAGTTCAGATAAAAAGGAATCCTGCAATTGTTCTTTATTTAGAACGCATTAAACATACACATCAACACAGGATAAAAATCTGGTGTTCTTTAAGGAGCACTAAGGAAGAGCAATGCCTGCAGCTTCTCTATTTTTGTATGCATTTTATCTGCAAAATTCCAGCACACAGTCATTCCTCAAAGAAGGTATGTGAATTTTATCAATGGATCATCTCTAATCCCTCCAACATTTCATCTCTGCCTTCAGCAACTAATGAGTTAAAGACGATAAATGCCATTAACAAAGGAAAGAGGATCTTTCCTTTGTTTCCCAAAGAATGCGGAAGCCTGACTTCTGGCAATGTATTTTTATATTCATCGAAGTTCCCAAAGTGGACAATTTTGCTTCTAGCTTTGTTTATTATTCTACCTTAGAAAAAAAAAAGTTTTGATCATCCAGAGGACCATCATAATATAGAAGTTATTAAAATTACTGCTTCCTATTACTGATTGTATCTCTGTGTGTGTGTGTATCTTCCCCTTACAGGAAAATAAGGGGAAAATGTACACTACAATGTACACCAACACCACAAAATCCACATACTCTGTCTTCATTTTACAGAGAAACTCTTACCAGGGCAAGGAAGAATTATATATAATCTCAATCATAATCAGTCATTAAATATGAAAACACCAAATACTACACATCTGTAATGCGTTTTGGATGCAGAATTTGCCATTGATAATCCAAAAGGGGCCCAAATGAGCCACTGATGCCACAAGCGAAAAAAATTGTTTCAGGTTTTTGGTTTTGTTTTAACAAACAATAGGTGAACTACAAAATGTACAGCTTGGTCCTACAATCTCTCCTTATGCTGGTTAATGCTTAGGTCTTCAATTAATTCTGAAGGGATTATTTTATAGAGCCAGGAGAAAAGGAAACATTAAGCACTAACAGCAGTCGTAGCTTTGTGCACTGATGTCATAAAAAGAGAGCTGAATAACACAAATATTGTATAAGCAGACAACAGAATTTACCAAACAGACTATAAGTTAGCAAAATATAAATTAAAAACATTGACCCGAGTATCTGATTAAGAACACATGGGATTTTATTGTTCTTTTGAACCTGTCAGTTATGAGCCTTATTGACCTCTTCTCTAATGAGGGGGCAAATGTTCTGTATTTTTCAGCAAACAAAATTACCAGAAGTAACAGATAGCAAGTTTTCACAAGAAAAATGGCTCTATTTTAAAAAGTTATTTGCAATTGTACTCATGTTAAAGTTACATGCATTTAATTCCTTAATTTAGGTGTTTTGTAAAATCTGTGCATTTATGTTTGAAGTTAACAGATACTAACATTACACTGGAATTCTATCAGGGAGATAAGAGGAACAATCAATATATTAAATAAGAAAACTATCTGCAAGTATAATCTCGATCTAATAAAAGAGAAAAATAACATGAAGTTTTATATGAAGTGTAGTTTTCCCTTTAGCCTTTTTTTCTCCCTTCAAGTTTTATACACAATTTTTTTATTATTTGATTTCTGTCTTCTGGATTTGGATACTATTAGAAAAAGAAAACATTTGAGGAACGAATGTTATAAATACTTATGTTTTTAGGTAGTTAAGTTATTAACACAGCCATTCACAACCCAATTGAACCCAGGTCTGGCAGCAATCACACAGTACCATTTTAAGTGAAGCGCCTGGTATGTCAGTGCGCATTCACAAGGACAAGCAAGATAATACAGAGTCTCAGTATACAGAAAGAACGAAGCTGCACAGCAAGGGGTTTTAAGCATATGATAAGTCAGAGGCAAATTGTATTTCAGGTTTTCAATGAATTTGGGGGAAGAGTAAAGTCCATCCACCTTATTCTGAAGGCTGCCTGCTGAAAACCCATAGACTGGTTTATGTTTATGCAGCACTTCCAAAAAACCCTGTTCACACCTCTGTCGTTTCCTTCTACCTGACATATCTTTATCTTTCTGAAAAGACAGATGCAGCTGAGGGTATTACAGTAGGATATACAGCAGAAATTATGCTGCCTTATATAATACAGTATTCCTCATACTGATGTCATTTGCACACATAGTAATGGAAGAATAAAAGAGATGGAGAAATAACTATTCCATCTATTCCTTTCCAAGGAGTTATATTATCTTTCTGCATTTTTATAAACTTTTAACTGTAATATGCAGCTGGTGGAAGCAGCTGAAAAGGATCTGGACCCGATAACAGGATTTTTTTCCCCCTCTCACATCTATGACAAGCTAGCACATGTGCATACCTCTACATTTATACGCATACAGCAAGACTACATCACAATACAAGTGCACACAAGGACAGACGTTCACATGTCGTATTTGACTGAAGGCAATCCTAAACCTGTATGATTTGAATACATCTGATATGGACCTGATTATAAAGACTTTTTACCATATACTATGACCACTAATATTTTAGCATCACTTTCACAGAGTAAACTGCAATTAAAGAAATAGCATAAAAAAAAGGAAATAATTTAAGTCCTTCTGGTACATCCCACCCTCTCCGATTTAAATGCAGACAGCTATAAAAAGAACATGCAGCACTGTCTATTCAGAGGCAACCCCACAAGTATATTCAACTAAAACTGAGAAGCGTAACCTTTGAAAAAGGGGATACGGCAACTATATTTCCCCCTGTGGGCTAAACCTCCTCTCAAGTGATACACTACATGCTCCTGCAAGCTGAAATTTCTTCCTTCCCATGCAAAAAACAAACAAACAAACCTGCGACTTCAAGGCTTACCTTAATTTCTTTTTTTGGAGAAAAACAACAAAAAAACAAAACCAAAAAAACCCACAAAAGAGCCCAGCTCCACCACCTTGAACGGAAAAAGCATCTGAGAAGACTGCTGAGAGCGAGCAAGCCAACGGCAGCACCGAGGCAGGGGCGACGCTGCTTGTGCCCCTTTTTCCACCAGCAGGCACGACAATGCTGAACACCCCCTCCACATCACAGCAGGCAACTGTAGCCAGGAGACAGAGGTGCTTAAATTAGAAAACCGCTGCCAGAGGAAATAAACGGGAACCACAGCGACCCCCTCGACCCCAGCAGCTATCAAATCCAGGAAGATATAGTGCACATCTGTTTTACGAGGCCCCCAGGGAGCTCCAACTCCAGCTACTTACCCTGTCTGCATTATTAATAGATGTTAATGGCTCCATTATATGGAAAAAAAGCCTCTTCCTCTTTATATCATGGAAATTCCAAGTTTAAAAAAAAAAAAAAAAAAACAACAAAAAACAACCCTTCACACCATTCGGCAGCAAACAGCTTCTCGGTCCTGCTAACTGCATGAGCACAGCCTCTCTACCCTGCCTTCCCCAGCCATCCTCAATATACTGATTTGGTAGCCAAAATCGATTCAAGGCAGTAAACAACTGCAATAAAGCAAACAGGAAGACAAGGACTTCCTGCCATAAGGCAATTCCTGAATACATGATTTTCTTTTTAATGAGGTTCTGAAAAATTTCATCTAGAGCACATACATGCATGTTAATGCAAACGATGCAGTGAAAAGAACAGAATAAACCCACACAGTTTGGATGTTTCTTGCCTAAATACCTGGTTTTATTTCTTCAGCAGAAGTTATCTGTCACCTCAAAAAGTATTATTTAGACTGACTTGATGACAAAGTATCCTCTGTCAAGCCTTTGATTTAGTTGATGAATAAAGGAATGTGATCCTAAACTATCCCTAGGCTGTGTTTTTGTTAATGCAAGGATTTCCTCCGGGTCCATTCATCCTCAAGGTAGGTGTACTGCAGTCATGCACCAAAGTGTCAGAAGACCTTCCACAAAAGATATTGACCTATTTTAATCTGATCCATGTATAAATGCCATGGAGCTACCACTGGGAATAAAGTGAACCAAAGATGTATTTTTAACCCCTTTATAGCACTGTACTCAGGAGGAACAAATTTGCATCGATAACAAACGAATCCTCAAAGACTACACAGGAATATAGTTTGCTTTAACCGGATCTCTTCCACTGATGTTGAATCGTGAAATGCTACCACTTACCTAAAGAACCAGGCACACCTTTGAAGTACAGTATTTCTATCAGATAATTTTGACCAACTTTAAAAAAAAAAAATTAAAAAATCAAGAAATGCTGAAATGGTAGGCTTCACCTAGTTGGCTTTTACACCACTATATAAGATACTAATTTTAAATCAAATATATAAACACCATGAGGTCTCAAATGGCAAAGAAAAAAAAAAAGCTATCCTTACAGACGGCAACACCCCAGCATTAATCGCCTGATGAAATTTTTTCATGGGGCAGGCAAGTGAGGAAAGCAAACGTGTCAAGAATCACCTTCTCGCGTTGCAGATGCACGCTGCAGCTGTTTGCTGGCTTTCAACAAATGAATGAAAAGTGCTGCTAATTCTTCCAAGACAAATGTAACCGATTGGCTTTGTTGCTTGCTTGCCTCTGCGGCTTTTGAGACCACGCAAGTACGCTGCAGACACGAAATCACAGGGTCTGGCTGTATTAACTGAATTACAGACAGCGCTGATGTGATCATCTTCATCTCTCTCGCACACTCTCTAATTATTTACCCAGATCAAGCCTGACTGCTGGAAAATTAGCTCTCTACAGGAGGTAACCGAGCTGAAAGGTTCTTTTTACCAAGAAATGATGGGCTGGCCTCTAGCAGTACATATGCCAGTGTGCAGTTGTAAGGAAATGTCACAAGATGTAAATTTGCAAGTAGATTTCTCTTCCTCCCAGAAAAAGAAATAGGACATTTTTAGAAGATATGAAATATACATATATTTACACAGACACACAAAGTAACTGTCCAAATTCCTGACCCTAAACTTAAAAGAATTTACTTAAAATGAGAAGAGAGGAGATGTATATTGGTCATATTCTTTTTTCGTTGCTTTACACATTCATGCCCGCTTGCTTTTCCACAAACAAGTTCATAGTATTTCACTTACACAAGGATATCACTTCTTGCCAGCAACTGCAATGAGACCAAGTTTTAGTTCTGATGCTTAGGGTGGGGGAAAAAAAAAATAAAACAAAACAAAAAGCCACCAACATTTTAGTCACTTAATCAAACCAACTTACATCAGAATGAATGAAGTATAAAAGAGGATAATAGGGGGCTTTTTTTAAGCTCAATATACTGCTTTAGCCTGTAGCAATCTAAAAGCAACTGTGAATGTATTTTTATCTTCCATTTAAATTTTTTTTAAAGTGTTATTAAACCTGCCAGACAAACAAGGGTAGTTTAAAATGGAGAGCTTTGAAATTATTTTCCAATTAGCAAAACTGTCATTATGAGTCAATTTGCTATACTGCATGTGTGTATGGATGTACACATTTTTAATACACTTTAATGTGTATTAAATGCACACTTTGGTCCGATTCTAGTCACATGTAGGCCAGCATAAATTTTAGTGCTAGAGAGCTTTAACTTACCATTTGAAGCATTAAACACACAAAACATCAATATTAAAACAGTGCAGATGTATGACACAAATATGCTGATTTTGATACCAGTGAGCTTTGGAACTCAACTGTTTAAAAAGAAAAAAAAAAAGGCAGCAGATTCTAGGCTGTATCTCTTTGCTTATTGCATTTGCAGCACTTTCCGTATGTCAGACCTTCCTCAATCTTTTAATTGCATTGGGTGTTATGCATGCCAGGGATGGGTAAGAAGAGTTGTCAACCCACCTGACTGCAGAACAAAGAGCATTTTTTCTTCCAGCATTTGTTACTGATGCTTGAGCCACACCCTGTCATCCTCACAGAACACTCTCTTTCTCACGCTTTCCTTTTTCCTTACTCACACAGGCAACCGTTCTTCTTCCCAATAACAAAATATCAGCCTATAATATGTTGGGTTTCACCTTTTTTTTAATCCCCTGAGGGTTTATTTTTACAGGAGGGAGAGGGGCTGTGGGCAATGCAGCTGTGTTCCCTGCAGTGTTGGGAGTCCCCAGGCCAGGATGCCTCAGCACCTTGCAGCCCAGCTCCCTGTGCCCCCCTTGGGATGCTGCTGGCAGATGAGGGGCCTCACCCTGCTCACTTGGTGTTTCAGACAGGATGCAGACAAGGGCAGACAGGAACAACAATAAAACACAGACAAATGCAAAACCAAGAGGGGAAGCCCTGCATCCAGCTCATCTTCCCACCAGCCCCAGGCACTTGCCTGTGGGATCAAAATGCTCCGGACAGCATTAACCCCTAATACTAATTTGCCAAACCACGTGCTCCCCATGTCACCCCCTCAAATCCTCTGACAGCTCAGTTTGCAAGGTTAAACCCCTCTGGGTCTGGGCAAGAGCCATGGAAAGGTTGTTTCCCTGCTGCTCCATGCGAAGACCCTCCTACCTTTCGTTTCTCACCTACACTCCCATTAGCACAGCAGATGACAACAGTGCCTGGCTCTTCCAGAAACAGACACAAGAACAAACCCCCTTGTGTAGGTTAGCTATACAACACCCAGAAGCATACTGTGTTTTCTGCAGATTTGTATAAATAAGGCATATTCCTGACTTGATCTATTTATAAGATAAGCAAGCAATGTAAAGCAAGATGCAGACAATGCGAGAACTGGTACCTGCAAAGCAACCCATGGCCCATCAGAAACATCTCCTGTATCACCTCAATTTTGTATTCCCAAATGTCTGGACAAAATTAAACACCACAGCTTCTAACACTGCCCTTACTGATTTTTTCATGAGGTGGTAGCAACAACTCAGCTGCTTTTTTGGTAGCTCTGTAACAGCAGGTAAGCCATAGGCATCCTTAAGCCAACAAGGCAGCCCTTTCCCTCTGTATTTCCTGAGGCATCAAAGTTACACCTTCAGACCTAATGAAAGTAGCAGGAACAGTGTTTTTCCCCAATTTTCAGGAGAGGTAGAGACAAGGAATGGCTTGACTTAGCCTAGTTTGCTTTTGCAAGCAGGAGTAGAGTTTACTCAGTGTTTTCCTGTTTCCCCAACAGAGTACATCCACCTGACGTGCTTTCCAACCCTAGTCCAACAGGTCAAAGTAGTTCAAGAACCAGAAATGTTATGACCTCTGAGAGGTTTGGTGTAGTGGTTTTGTTTGTTTCAAGAAGGGCTTTTGCTCATCTGTTCCTTGGCATTTGATACCTTACCATCCAACAGCTAGGCACCACCACTGGGGCTACAGTTGGATTCTACATCAAACAGAACGAAGAAACTGTTGCCACTTTAACCTTCAAGATGCAGAAAAGTAAAATCCCTTTAACTCTTGATCACATGATTCTTGAATAACCAACAAAGCCAGCTTTAAAAAAAA
>NW_010291655.1:0-619 GCF_000700745.2 Antrostomus carolinensis | reverse complement strand
GCAAGGACACGTCCGGGAAGAACCCTCCTGCGGGCAGGGTGCCTTCACAGAAAGGGGTTCCCGGAAAACTGGTGGTCTTGCGGCCATCCTTGCAAACAATCTTTGAGATAAGTTTATACATGTCCAGGAAGAACCCCCCTGCGGGCAGGGCGCCTTCACAGAATGGGATTCCCAGAAAACTGGTGATCTTGCAGTCATCTTGCAAACGATCTTTGAGATAAGTCCATCGTGCAGTTCCTCACAGCACCACATGCACCACACGCAGACAGGACATCCAAGGCTGACCTACCACCAAAACACCCTCAGCAAGGCCGGATCCCACACACTATCCCAGCACTCTGACTTCACTTCACATTTCTTAGGCCTCTTGGCATGATGACAGCCCGGGCTCCAAGGCGTATGTTTCTCTCTCTCCCGTTTGGCAGAGATTTTTAGCCAAAGTCATAAGTGACTGCCCGTGGCTGAAAAACTATGAGATAAGTTTGAAAAATGTTTAGATTGGCAGTTCAAAAGGACTCTTATCATAGAATCATTAATGTTGTAAAAGACCTCTAAGATCATCAAGGCCAACCATCAACACTACCATGTACACTAACCCATGTCCCTCAGCACTATGTCT
>NW_010291654.1:0-1011 GCF_000700745.2 Antrostomus carolinensis | reverse complement strand
ACAGGGGGGATTTTGGGAGGGTTTAAGTGATACTGGGTGATACTGGGGCATACTGGGAGGCACTGGGAAGGGATACAGGAGGGATTTGGGGATTCCTGAGCCATACTGGTTTGTACTGGTTTGTACTGGTCCATACTGGGAGGCACTGGGAAGGGATACAGGAGGGATTTGGGGATTCCTGAGCCATACTGGTTTGTACTGGTTTGTACTGGTCCATACTGGGAGGCACTGGGAAGGGATACAGGAGGGATTTGGGGATTCCTGAGCCATACTGGTTTGTACTGGTTTGTACTGGTCCATACTGGGAGGCACTGGGAAGGGATACAGGAGGGATTTGGGGATTCCTGAGCCATACTGGTTTGTACTGGTTTGTACTGGTCCATACTGGGAGGCACTGGGAAGGGATACAGGAGGGATTTGGGGATTCCTGAGCCATACTGGTTTGTACTGGTTTGTACTGGTCCATACTGGGAGGCACTGGGAAGGGATACAGGAGGGATTTGGGGATTCCTGAGCCATACTGGTTTGTACTGGTTTGTACTGGTCCATACTGGGAGGCACTGGGAAGGGATACAGGAGGGATTTGGGGATTCCTGAGCCATACTGGTTTGTACTGGTTTGTACTGGTCCATACTGGGAGGCACTGGGAAGGGATACAGGAGGGATTTGGGGATCCTTGAGCCATACTGGTCTGTACTGGTTTATACTGGGAGTAGCTGAGTTCTCTTAGGAGGCACTTGGGGGGCACAGGGGGGATTTTGGGAGCATTTAAGTGATACTGGGTTGTACTGGGAGGGGCTCTGGGTTGGGATTTCTTGCTCCCTGGCCCATACTGGTGCGTACTGGTGCATACTGGTGTGTATTGGTTTATACTGGGAGTAACTGGGCTCTCTTAGGAGGCACCTGGGGGGACACGGGGGATTTTGGGTGGGTTTGGGTGATACTGGGTGGTACTGGGAGAGGCTGTGGGGGCGAGTTGTTGCTGGCGGCTGTACTGGTCCGTACTGGTCC
>NW_010291653.1:0-4360 GCF_000700745.2 Antrostomus carolinensis | reverse complement strand
TTGGACTCGATCATCTTAAAAGTCTTTTCCAGTTGAGGCCATTCTGGGTTCAGACACACCTTAATGTATCAGAACGTGTGATCCAAGGACTGTGCTTGGATATTTTACACTGGTCCTGGGCACACCAAGTGTTTACCCTCTGCTTTCTGAAATACCATGAAGATTTCTCTTTGCTTTGCACACAGGACAGGGGAAAAAAATAAAGTTTTGTAGAGGAACTTGTAGCAGTTTTGTGTGACTGTTTGACTTTTCTCCCCCCCAGAGGAGTGAGCACCTGCGACTCCAGATGAAAACAGGAGGAGCTGCAACTTCTCAGAACTTCAGAGAATGAGGTCCCACGTGGACAGGTTTAAAGGAGGCAGTCTCCTCCTCAGCCCTGTACTCCAACAGCATTGTCATCCATCCTTCTCTTGATTTCTTCATGAGGGATGCTAGTGAAGCTGACTCACACCCACTCTGCTACCATTCCTTGTTGTCATCAGGTCAGATAAAGCTCGTGCTGGGTGCAAAGCATCCAGTGTTTATAGTTCTGTGGAAGGAGACTGTTGACATTTGAAGTCATTGCTTCCAACATGCAAAACTTCTTTCCAAAAACTCAGGAAATTATGCTTATCTTGTGTTGATTCCAGAGTGGAGTCATCTCATCTTAATCCACTACTATACAAAGACTTTTAGGGTAAGTTCTGCAAATCTTTGTAAGTTTAAAGAAGGCTGAACTAATTTTATTATTATTTTTTTTAACCCTACAGGAGCAGGTTTTTATTCTGAGTTAATCAGAAATGTTCTTTGATCAGCATTTGCCGTGCCCACCTCTCATGGTGATTATTGTCTAGGTGCCAAGTGCATGTTTGAGTCTCACCAGAAGTCCAGCTATCATAGCTGTTGTCTCAAAAACATGGAAAGGGCAGCACAGTTGTGTGTTGAGTTGTCTCCAGAAGCTGAAAGCAGCTTTGATCTCATACTGTCGTTGTTCATTTGTACCTTGTTAATCACTGAGTAAGGAGAATGGCTGGTCTCTGGCTTTGGAGTCCCTCTAGATGTGCTGTCTACAAACTGAACTTGAAGTGGGAAGCGTGATGGGACGTGCAGGTGAGGTGAAGAAGGCAAAGAAATGGCAGAGAAAAGAGGTGGAAAAAGTTGCCTTATATATATATATATATAAATATTCCTTCTTTTAAAATAAGAGGCTTGTTTGCCCTTCAGAAGCACCTTCCATTGTCAGCGTGATGTTAATGGTTGGACTTGATGATCTTAAAGGTCTTTTCCAATCGAAGCAATTCTGGGATTCTGTGATTTCCTTTTTCATTTCCACTAGTTCTACCTTTTGGGCTGTAAATTCATCCTGATGGACCTTTTATAATAACATGATAAGTCCTCTGGTTCTTGGTGGATGTTTTTGGATGTCTATGGAGAGCCACTTTCAAGTTAGAGGTCTGTCACACCAGGCAGTGATGGGGCTTGAGTGGATGTTGTATGGGACATGTCTCATCACTGGTAACTGGAAAGATGGCCATGAAAACCAGTTGTAAGGATGATGTAAAAGACAAGTTGAAGTGTGTGTCTTCCTTGGAAAAGGAACCTTCCTACAGAATATTGACTTGATAGGACAAGAGGAAATGGCCTCAAGTTGCCCCAAGGGCAGTTGAGATGGGATGTGAGGAAGAATTTCTTTGCTGCAAGGGTTGTCAGGCATTGGAAGGGGTTGGCCAGGGCAGTGGTGGAGTCCCCATCCCTGGAGGGATTGAGAGTCGTGTAGACACAGTGCTGAGGGACATGTGTTAGTCACAGGGGACTTGTCAGTGTTGGGTTCATGGTTGGACTCGATCATCTTCAAGGTCTTGGCCAATCTGGGCAATTCTGGGATTGTGTGTTTGTCGTGTTACTGTACATCTGTCTAAACATGGCCTGCTCCAGAGGGGTTGTCTCCTGGAGAGCTGCTTCCCTGAGGGACTTCTGCTGTCTGCCTTCATTAGTGATAAATTTGTTAGTGTAGGAGAACACAGCTGAAGAACTGAAGAGGAGGAGACTGAAGGAGGAGATTTGCCCTGTGCAAAAGCAGGTAAACTAATCTCTTCCACTTATCCATGAGATCATCTTGGTTTTAATTCACTTTTCCTGAAAAAAAATACTGTAATGAAGAAAATCCTTCCTGCTGGCTGCTCATTAGTCCAGATCAAATTAGAAGATCTTAATCCATTGCTTCCTTCATGCTGCATCGATGAGTTGGGCAGCTGGGCAGCTGGACTTCTGTAAAGCTTAAAAGCATCACATGAAGTTGTTGGACGTGCTCGTTGTTGGTTTGGGGAAGGAATTTGGCTGTAAATGGAAAAGACACAATTTTTTCACACAAGCGAGGTTCGAAAGTCAAACTTTTATTCATATTTTTCTCCCTACGTCAGCAGATAAACTGAATTCTCCAGGCTAAATTAGACCCTGCGGGAGGGGGAATGACCTCTGCGTGACAAATGAAAGCCACGTTGATTAATAGACTTCTGGAAGACACCCAGATTCCAGGGTGATGAGGACAGTTGTGAAAGGTCTTGATAGGGGAGAAGGTTGGGGTTTTTTTAAATGCAATCTGACTTTATTCATGTGCTGCAGCTCTGTCTGTTTCTTGCTTTATCAGAAGCTCCTTCAAACTTGTCTTCATGATGTAGAAGAAAGGAGAGATCTCCAGCTCATTTTCCCCAAAGCTGAGTTGGCTCCTCTACCCAAGTTCGATTGGGTACGTCCCGTGAATCACTCTACCTTAGGGGCTTGCTGTGGATCTCTTGCCAAGTCTCGTTGAGTCATCTGCTGGGTAACCATCTCTGGCCTTCTTCTGGAGAGGGGTTAAGTCTCTTGTACTCTGAGACTCGCTGGTTGGATCTGGAGGAGGTAGCATGCCAGCTACGCGCCGTGGCCTCCTGAACGCCTGTTGACGAGGAGTTGAGTTCCTGTGGCACTGTGTGCAGATTGAATACTCATTTTATTAGAAGATGATGTGAAATTTGATCTAAGGAGACTTTGGGGTTTTTTTTTGGTCTATCAGGTCATACATTTTTCTGCTCAGCATAGAGCTGTTTCCTGCCTTACAGCTGTCCTTGTCCTTTGCAGGAGGACCCATAACAAGCTAAGAGCAGTGATATTTATACTGATGAAGCAGTGGGGGAAGACCCAAAGTGTGAGTGCTCTTCCTGAGCCCACCTCCTATGCTTATGTACTCCATGTGCTGGTTCCCACCTTCATGACTATGAAGAACGAGTGTTTGAGAGGACAGGAGCACGCTGAAAATAGATACCAAGGGGCTCTCCCTGTCTTTAATTCCACAGTTGTGAGTGATCCCCCGCCCCTGCTTCACACGTGTTGCTCTTGGCTGACTCCAGGATGCAGAAATCCCCGATCTCAGGCTCAGCTGCCAGGCTGCATGACCCAGCTGCAGACCATGGTCGGGTGCCACAGCTTCTGTAGGCTTTTGTCAGCAGAGATATCAAGTGATTAAGGGTGAGGGCAGGGGGAAGAACGCCTGTTCCTTTGCACAAAAAGACCTTTTATAAGCTACTCTGGATAACCACCAACCATTGCTATCTCCAGCCCCTGTGTAGGGCCATCTACTTCTCCATGGCCAACGGTTATGCTCAGGTTCCCTGTGCTGGTGGGAAGCAGAGAGATTTCTACCTTCACCTTCCCCCAGGACTGAGCTGCTCACAGTTATTTGCACTGGTTGTGAAAACAGAGGAATGAGGAAAAACGTCACGTAAGGGTGAAGCTCTGCTGGGATTGATGGGCTGCTGGGGGAAGACTGGAGCCTGTCAGCTGCCCAGGGTTTCCTCTGGCTTATGGTCCTTACTCCATCCCAGCCCCTGGCTCACCCCTCCACGGCCAGTCCTGGCCACCCGCTGCCCTTTCTTGGAAAGACAATCGCAGTGCTCTGGAGCTCTGCACAGCCTCGTCCCTCTGGAGCTGGCTGCTGATGGTTTCCTGATGGCTGGAAGCCCTGTCAGGCATTTGAACCTCTCTCCTAGTTGTGTGCCAGGCTGCTGATTTACAACTGGCTTCTGCCGAGCTTCCACCGAGCTGCCTGGATCCGAGAAGGGACAGCAATGTCCTGTTTCTCCCCACACTTGCACAGGTTTATTCTTTGTAGGAACTTTGGTTTTTTGCAGCATTTGTCATCTTGTGGAGGTGATGGGACCTGCCCAGCCCCTCCATGGTGAGCTTTAGCAGGAAACCATCTTCAAACTTAACAGAGTCCTTCCTGGTGCTTGGCAGAGCTTGACCCAGAAAGGGCAGAAGATGCTTGGGAGAGCTTGTGGTGAGAGTGAGGTGTGGTAAATGCACTAACCCACTTAAAAAATGCTGTGAATCCCAGACTGGTTTG
>NW_010291652.1:4034-4778 GCF_000700745.2 Antrostomus carolinensis | reverse complement strand
TCTATGATTCTATGATTACTGTACTCCCCATTCCCTGTGCTGAAGCTGTTCCCCTTTGCATGGAAGGAAAGAAGGGAGGGAAATGGACTCGGACATAAGGACCCCTGTCCTCCTCAGGTGTGCCATTTACAGCAATGCCATCATGTAAAAGGCAAGGAAAGCACAAGCAAATCAAGACTAGCTAATATCTCTATAGGAAACTCACTTGGTTGCAATCCTTGCCCAGTGAGTACAAGAAAGCCATTACCAAACCTATAAGAAACCAAACAGGCTTGGGGGTCCCGTTCAAAGGAGTCTCAGATATTTCACAGCCCAGTGTGACTGCAAATCAGTTGTTCCCATCGGTACCAGGGAGAGCTGTGCTATTGCACCCCTACGCTCACAGCAGCGACATTACAACTCCAACACCAAACAGGGCTAATATTAGATCAGACCTGAGCAGAGCAGGAGGCATGACTGGCTTCCAAAGAGGTGCTCCAGGGCAACCATGTATCAAGGGGATCCTTGTAGCTCAGGCTGTCAAAAATTAATGCCATATCAGCCCTTAATCTTTCTTCTGCGTCCTTAAGCACACCCTATAATTGTACAGCTTGTGATACAGAAGGAGCTCAAGTTTTTGTATGACTCAGGAGAAGGAGAAAAAATTTCCTTCTCTTTCTTTTACCAGGCCATGAATCAGTTCACTTCTCCCTAGTACTCACACATTCATGCTCACCACATAACACCCTTTCAGGGAAACAGAAT
>NW_010291652.1:0-3999 GCF_000700745.2 Antrostomus carolinensis | reverse complement strand
CGTAGCAAGGAAACAATTACTGCAGGTTGATTTAAACTATTCTGTACAGAGAATATCAGTCACGATTAAAGGCTGCAGGTTGTCACACTAATGTGTACACAGCTTTATCTAGTTTGGTGGTTAACCTGCTTACCCAGCTCTGAGAAGCAGCAGCTTTAATTTCTCTCCCAGCCAACAAGCACTCAAGACCACTCCTTCCTGGCAAGCACCTAAACACCAGGCTATAGTTTTTCTGATCCCTGCCACGTGGTCCCATCCTTTATACAAGCTGCACCAATAAGTAAATGCTGACATTATACAGTGAGTGTACTTGTCCCCAGATCCCTTCATGCTGGCAGGTGAATCAGGGGGATTCGGTGATAGTCAGAAGTATTCACTTATACTTAAACCCAGTCCCACCTGAGGAAGGACTAAGTATCTCTCAGGCTTCAGTTGCATGAATCTCTGCTGGTCTGTTGGGAGATGGTTAGTCTTTGACAATCCTTCCCGTTTCCACTTACTTAACAACAGTAAAAAATAAAAATAATAAAAAAAAAAAAGGAGGAAACCCCAGGACTTCCCTGGCAGAATCTCCAGGGAGCAGTTGCAGGGGTGTGACAGAATGAACAGTAGGAGATGCATCATCAAACCAGCCACCGTCTCCACAGCGTTTCTTTAGCATCACTGACCCAGTGGTGGCTGGTGTAAATGTCACAGCTCTGCTGACTGCCAGGCACTTGCCCTTCGGTGTCTAAGTGGTGTTGCTGTTGCAGCCCAATGAAGATGACTTTTGCTATTACCAGTGAAAATCCCCAGGGTCTGTACTGACCTGACAGTCTGGGGTCATGGGGCTGGGCTGGGCTTGCCTGGACCTGAGCTGCTTTTGGCTTGTTTGAGCTGTGACAGCAACACAGTGTCTGTCACCTACCGAGGGCTGGCTCTGCTCTGGGACCAGCCTTTGGCAACAGCCTGACAAAGCCAAGTTGTCCCTGGTGACAAACTGATGACCCAGCCAGAGAGACATGGGAAGAGCAAGCACAGCACCAGAGACCCAAGATGAGTAGTAGTAAGTTTTATATACCCACTTAAAGGACAGAATAAATGAGTCTTTCTGTATTAATTTGAATTATAAGCACCAGTACTGTTGTAACTATTTCTTGTGTTCTGATTAGAGTGTTAAAACATTAAATAACTAACAATGCACTTTCAACTCCACGTACAAGGTGAGCTCCCTTCAGCTATGTAGGATTTGGAGTGTAATGCTTTATGTATGAAGTGTGGTTATAAATCTGCTTCCCTTCTCCCAGCACTAATTCCCAGATCAGTATGGAAGAAATTCAAAAGTGGCCAGCCAGAGAAAGCGCCAGCTTAGATGCACATGAAGTCTTTTGGTTGACACATTTAGAGAAACCATTTTAATTAATTATCTCATAAATATCTTGGCTTCTTTCTCTGTAACAGTGTTAAATTTCATGGCACATGAGTTCTCCCCAGCAGCACGGAGCAGGTAAAGGCTGTCTCCATAAACCTCAGCCCCACAGAAGGTCCTGCTGGTAGCAACACCATCATGCTTCACCACAGCTCGTACTTTGACGTTTGCTCACAGTGCCACTGCCCCTCGTTGCTGAAGTGTCACAGGCATCGCGGCACAAGGCAAAGCCTTCTCCCTTTCTTACCCCAAAGCTGGATTTCTTACTGTCAAAGCACAAAGCTGCACTTGCTGTGACCATTTTGGTACTCCTCCTCCTCTCCATGGGCAGCTGAGTGTCTCTTGCCCTATTCTTCATCAAAGCTATGTTGGATTTTAGTTTGTCTCTTAGTGCTCAGCACTAAGCACTAAAGTTGTTTTATCTTTAAGCTTCTCACAATAAAATGATGTTACTAAAAAGTCGTAGCTTCACAGAATGCATCTTGTGCTCTGCTTTTAATTGAGGTGACCAACAGAAGTGGCAGAGCTGCTACAGTTAGTCCCAGGTGACCTTATGTAACTCCGGGTAACCCAGGGTATCTCAAGTGACCCCAGGACTCAGGTATTCTGCTGTGTTAACAGAAAGGAATCTCTGCTTCCTGAGGACAACTCATGTGCCCTGGTGATTCATGTAGGAATGAGAAATGATGGAGGACTGATGGCAACACCTGCAGTGGTGAATGAGCAAGGGCTCAAAGAGAAGCTTGTGCAGAGGTGTGCTTCTGATTCAGGGTCCTACTCTGACCTGGGGTCACTGCTCCTGCGTAATTCTTACTATATAACTTATAAAATTATTTATATAACTTGCCTTTCACATTCCTTCTCGAGAATGTCTTGGCTTGCTTTCAGTGGCCAGGGTAGGAACAAGACAGAGTCAGGACATTTACTCGACAATGTGGATGTTTTTACCCATTTTAGCTTGAAGATTACAGTGGGCACCTCCACTTCCAGCCAGATAGGCAGTCAAGACCTCTCCTGTTTGCTGTATTTCCCACAGCCCCCGATTTCTTGAACCATACTTTCACAGCCTTCATATGGGAACAGTAGCAATTACCTCCATGGAAAAGTAACCTGAGGGAAGCCTTGAGTGTTTTTCCAATTCTCTGCAATCTGATTTAGCAGGTGGAAGCAGCAGGAAAGTGTTACCGCTCTGTTACAACAGGTGCTCAGAAAATTATGTCAAGAACCTATACACTAGAGAAACCCACTTCTGCAAAGGAGATGAGTATGTTGGTACAAAACTACACTGAAAACAGGAAGTCTCCAGAGGGTAAGAGAGATGGCATGATCTTTGACTCAAACTGCAGGACTTTTAAGTCTTGTGTTGGTATTTTGTATTGCATGGACTTCTGAAACTTCAGTCCTTAATTTCCAAGTAATAATATCTTGGGATAACTAAGTGAAACTGGTTTATAGTTGCATGCTGAACTGACTTTAAAACAGCAGTTTTAATTTGATCTGAAGATACTAATTTCAGAAATGTTTACAATGTCTGCAATGAGAATAATCTTCTTGAATAAAGAGGCTTCAGATACAGTCCCCAAATGCATTTGGCTTATGAAGTTACTTCTCATTGAACAGAATTTTTAGAAATACATTGTCCACATGTACGTAAACACTGCAGCCTGTACACTTGTGCAATGACTTTCAAGGGAAAAGGACGATGACACTATTTTTCCCTTCTGGGTAAGTCAGTAATAGGGAATGTACCTGCTGATGTCTCAGCTAACTCTGAAGAGCTGAGTCCTTAAAGCACAAGATCTCAGGAAATCACTGTGAGACAGGGGATAAAAGGAGAGGAAATAACTGCATGTGTGTCTTAGCCTTAGTCACCTTCTGAAGGATCTGGTCTTAACACTAGGACCAGAAAGGGCAGAGGCTATAAAAACACAGGTTTGACATTAAAGAATTAGAATTTCTTAATAAAGAAAAATTTGGGGTTTTTTTCCAGTTAAGATGGGGGAAAAACCTTAATTTGAAAGATTCAATAGTATAGAACCTACTAAGGAACCTTATTGGAAATGGAAGAAAATTAATGAGGGGACACAAAGTGGTTGACCCAACAAGTGGCATGAGTGATGAAGCACTTCACTTTTCCCAGGTATATGAGAAAAGGAAAGTGGCTTCAGGCACCCTCTGCTCATGTCCTGAGCCTGTGAATTCACAGCAGGCTATGAACGTTCCCACTCTCACGTGCTAGGTGATAGATCTGCCCACAGTGTACACATGCACATAGACTACCCCTCCGAGATGCTCTAAGCCCCATTCTTGTCCTCTCATGTGGACCCCCAGAGTTTATTTTCTCACTGATACTAAGCAATCCTCACATATGTAAGAATGACCTTTAATCTGCTCCTGACCATTCAGGGTGTGGCTATAGAGGAGATCAACTCTTTGTTTGTCCTGGATCTTTTCTAAATTCAACTGCACTTTTAAACCTATAGAGAAAAACAGCCTGTGTAAAAGTAAAGTGGCAAATGATATGGTACATGACACGTAAGGAGAACAGCAAGTTCAAGACAAGCATCTCCCTTCTGAGGAAAGGCTGAGGG
>NW_010291651.1:0-20551 GCF_000700745.2 Antrostomus carolinensis | reverse complement strand
CCAGCCGGCAGAAGGAACCGGCGGCCGGGGACTGAGGGAAAGCACACGACTTGTCAGCCCTTCAGTTTGTCAGATCTTTGGGGCACTCCGTTAAAGCGCAGCACATCAAACGTTACTTCAGTTTTTTTACCAGCTCAAAGCAAGCCAGAGCCCAGAACGCGGTACCCAGGGGTATCTTTAGGATGCTGCTGTGCGGGGGGTTTTGTGAATGAACGGGCACGCTCCTGAAATATAGAGGTGTCTGTTAAATGAAGTTGAGATTTCTTAAGCCGAGTCTAACTGGGGGAATTCAGGCAGGCTGCCTGCAGTCGTGACCTGAGCAGTAGTCCTATCTGTGCACGTAGCTGTATTGCAATATTGTATTATTTTCTCCTTCTTCAGTAGGTGTCATCCAGCTAAAAATAAGTCCAGATTGTTAAAATCAGCACTGGCTATTTGCTGATTGCAACCTAAATGTGTGGAATGTAAAGCTCACTAAAGATTCACAAACTCATGGCTTCATAAAGTGTGCACAAAACCTTCTCTTTAGGGGCCAGATCAATGTTAAGGGACTCTTGCCTGTGCCTGGATTTTAGGAGTGGGCTGTGTTGGGTGAAAAAAAAAAAACAACTTTCACTGAAAGGACTGACACCTAACAGAAGAAAAAATAGTAGTCAAGAAATGGCCAGTGATTATGATGATGTGCACTGTTTTTAAAGTGTACCAGAGAAATAGCCGAAGATGTCAGAAAAGATTTATGCAATGGAGATAGAAACTCTGAGAAATTAAACTACTTCACTTTCTAGGAGACGCATTTGGGCTTTATGAGTTCATCATCTCAATATACCTGACAGTAGGGATGCATTAGCAGCATTGTCTGAGTTATCTGGAAATGATAGTGGTTTTTTCTGAGCCCATATAAACTTTACTAAAAGTTCAGAAGACTTTCCTTCAGCTCAGTAATGTCATTCAACATAATTACATAGCTGGCATCTTCTCCAAGAGGGGGAGGGGGGGTGCGGGAATTTAAAAAAAAAAGTGTTAGAGAGTAGAGAGTACTTTGCATAATTTTACAAGGAGCTTGAGTTTTGCTGGAAGCCAGTGTGATTTAAGGTGCTTATAAAAAGCTGCTTTTAAAGATTTTATCCAAAGCAGTCAGGATGAGATACTGAGATTTTTAGGACCTGCTCAGCACCTCTGAAAATAAAGCCTGCGAGGCATTAGTGTTTTGTTCTTGAATGTGACCTCTATACGGTACAGTCATCCATTGCGTAATGAATTTTTGGCTATAGTATAAAACAATGCTGAACAGCTTATTTTTATTCCCAGGGAGTTAATTGGCCATACATGTTTGTAAGGCATGTAAACAAACAGAGCTACAGCCTAGAAATGCAGCAGGACATATAAGGACCTGGAATGACTTGCACTCACTGTGCTCCTGTGAAACCACTTGCAGACACAGTCATGCTTTAAAATCACCCGTATTAAAGACCTACTTCTGTTCCCACTGTGCCTGGGGAGGTGTGCGGGGGCTGTTTTTAATTTCAGCAAGAGCCCCGCTTGACCACTGTCTGAAACACTCACAAGCTCTTTGCAGAGGGAGGCAGTCATCTCCAGAGCTGCAAAAGATCACAGAATCACAGAATCATAGAATGTTAGGGATTGGAAGGGATCTCGAAAGATCATCTAGTCCAATCCCCCTGATCAACCCTCTCAATGCTCAGAGGGGGAACAACTGAGAAAATTAAAATGGTGTTATTTTATAATTTTTGTTTTAGGCCTTCCTGCAAAGTTTTCTTTGCCAAAGACCCTCTGAAGATAGTGCGTGCTCAGGGACAATATATGTTTGATGAGAAAGGAGAAAAATACTTAGACTGCATCAACAACGTTGCACATGGTAAGCCATTCAGCTTGTAAGACCGCTTCTATTCCTTAATTTCCAATAGGGATCAGAACACACTTCTTCCAACTGATGCTGTTCACAGTGCTTCTCTGAATCTCCTTGTGTCGTTCAATAACTGACTGCTTGCTAGGAATAACTATTTTTTTTCTTTAGTTGGCCACAGTCATCCATACGTGATAAAGGCTGCAACAAAACAGATGGAACTGCTGAATACAAATTCCCGGTTCCTGCATGACAACCTTGTTCAGTACGCGCAGCGTCTTACAGCCACCCTGCCCGAGAAACTCTCTGTTTGCTATTTTGTTAACTCTGGGTATGTCTGAATATTTTTTTTTTTCCATTATGACTATTTTGATCCTGTTTGAGATGGACACAACAGCTTGGTCCAAATCTTACTAAGTAGGCCTTAGGAATAAGCAACAAAAATATTGCCAGTACTGACTGGAGGATCCTTCCTATTTGCGCTGTCATATTTAGTGTGCTGGCTCAATGCAAGGGAGCCAAAACAATAAACTGGTCTGCTGAATGCTGTGCAAAAACAGGGGGGAAAGGCAAGAAAAGCAAATTAGACTGCAAATTGGTCAACGTCATGCACAGATTAGTGAATGATATCTGTAAATTGACATATGACCTTGGGAACACATAGTCTTTTTAGTAGGGCCTGTAGTGACAGGACAAGGTTTTAAACTAGAAGAGGGTAGATTTAGACTAGATGTAAGGAAGAAATTTTTTACAAAGACGGTGGTGAAACACTGGAACAGGTTGCCCAGAGAGGTGGTAGAAGCCCCATCCCTGGAAACAGTCAAGGTCAGATTAGACAGGGCTCTGAGCAACCTGATCTAGTTGAAGATGTCCCTGCTCACTGCAAGGGGTTGGAACTGGATGACCTTTAAAGGTCCCTTCCAACCCAAACCATTCTATGATTCTTTAGGCAGTCCAAGTAGTCTGTGATGACTTACATAGCCAGAAGAGACAACCTGCAGGGACTTGTGAGCAGAGAGGCTGCTACAGGTCAGGCTGGAAGTTTGAGTCTTTGTCCAGGTAGCAGACTTGTGTTCTCTGCTGCCTGATGGCACAAGCACTGGGGAGGACAGAGGGTGCACTGTTGCTTTTTGAGGGTTTGTGACTGCATCGCACTCTCAGCTGCAAAGCAGCCTCATTTGTGCTCAGAGGTGGTAAATATCTACAAGCAAACTGGGGGAGGGAAAGAAAGCATCTCTTTGTTTGGTGTTTATACAAAGAACTGTTTTTTCTGTGCCCTCTTACATGGCATTTACAGTCTCAACCTTAGCATTGTAATCTGTATAGTAACAGAGCCTGCTGTGTTCATTTGTTATATCCATTAGTCCTGTGCCTCCTCTTTTGTGTCAGAATACCATTTTAACTGGAAGCACTTCCTCACTATTTTGTGTCTCTGTCTGTTATTATGCAGGTCTGAAGCAAATGATCTTGCTTTACGGCTGGCTCGGCAGTACCATGGGCACCAAGATGTGATCACCCTCGAAAAGTAAGTACATGGAGTAGCTTATGTGAATGCAGCCAGCAACTCCTGTCATTACTTCAGAAGCAGCTTTGCAGCAATCCCCTGCTGTTTGTACTCCACTGCCTGCTGAAAGAAAAGCTTTGTTGCTTTCATAATAGAACAGGTCAGGAAATCCCTTTCCACATACAGATAAACACAAGTTTTTAAAATCTCTGAAAAATAGGCTTGTTGGTTACCCCAGAAGGTCAACCACCTGTTACAGGGCATTTCCCACAGAGACTCCCAAAGCGATTCAGGCCAGAGACTTGAATGTTCATTTGAAACATCAGTGAGTGGTCTGGCCACTGGGCTGCTCTGAGAAAGGTCTTTCTGTTTGTCACGCTCTTCTGGACACACTTCTTTCTGTACAAATAAATATTCAGTAGTCAAGAAGAAAGATCCTGTAGCTCTGCAACAGTATTGCACCAATGCTCAGCTGTCCTCCAGTGAACACAAGTATACACACAAAACCAAGCAGCTCCAAAATCAGGAGGCACTGAGAGGGGAAGGTGGCTGACCACATCCCTGGGTTTCCCTATCCTAGATGCAGCTGTAGTGTTGGTTACACTGCTGTAGGGCTGCCTCGTCTTCTTAGGTTGTGATTAGAAAGCCCAACCAGAGCAACTGCAAGAGCACATGTCTCTATCTAAATGACATGAAACTTGTTTGACTCAGCCATGCTTAGATCCCCATTAGCCATACTTGACTCACATGGCCCAGGTTTAGAGCCACTGACAGTAGATTCCATCAGGAGAGGCTGGAGCTGGCTCTGTCACTGTGTCATTGCAACGCCTTGTCTTCCTGAACACCACAGGGTATTTCCCTGCCCATGTCCCAGGGCTCTGTAGGCTTTTGCTATAGCTACCACCTCAGTCATGGTGGGCTTTCTGTCCTTTGTTTGTGTCCATTGGCAGATTCTGTTGACTGGCTAGTAGAAAGGTGCAAAGAAGACAGAGTTCAGAAACATCCTCTCTACCCTATGTGTGTGCTACTATGAGATTTTGACACATCTTTGGTTTGATTTGAGGTGCCCTTCACTTCAAGTTTATGGGTGAACAGAATTGTTTATTCCCTGAATGAAGCTGCTACATGCTTTAGGTTCAAAAGACTGTTTCCTCATTTCTAAATCAATCTGGCCTCAGTAGTAACCAGCTTTAGCATACTCTGCAATATGAAGCTTTTATATTCAAACAATATTCACCCTCATCTTGAAATTGGCTTCTGCCAAACAGTCTAGTCGGTAGGGCCTTCGGGGCAGGTAGCGGTGTGCTGCTGCTGCATAAGATCCCCATCTTCCAATGCAGTGCACACTCGTGAGAGTCTTTGCAATGGTGTTGGGGTCTAACTTGCAAATTTTGGGTTGGCCAGAGTGGGGCCCACAGGTTGGAAAAGAGGGAACTGGACTCACCATTCAACTGCTAGGTAAGGCTGCTAGGGCAGCCACCTTAGAGGCGGTCCAGGGGACATCATCTTGGTCAGTCCCCTTGCTGGCACTTGATTTTATGCAAGAAAAAATCCTCCTGATTCCAGTTTTACTAATGAATTAAAGTCAACAGCAATTTCATATTACCTTTGAGAGAACGACTGCGTAAATTAAATCAAGATCCTTTCACAAACAGTGCTACTGTGTTGCAGATACAGTCACTTATTCTGGATTATTTATGGGTATGGTTTTAAATTCAGCTCTTCTATATATTTGGTGAAAAGTGACTTCGATATTTAACACTTATGCAGTGCTTACCATGGCCATGTTACATCTCTGATTGACATCAGTCCCTATAAATTTAATCAGCTGGGAAAGGACAGCAAGAAGGAGTTTGTGCATGTGGTAAGTGTGGTTTTTTGCTTTTTGTCATTTTTCTGCCTGTTATACAGCATATTGAATTAGTCACTTCTGGTGTAAATATACGTCTGTTTTGCTGATGCTAGAGTCGGTGTTTTGGCTGTTTGTCGGTGAATTAAATACAGCAAAATTGTTTGCTTTTGGATTTCTAAGAAGGTATTCAGCTGTGAGACTGATTTCCTTCATAGTGCTGTAAGTTTCCTGAGTCACTGCACTGTATAGTTACAGAGTTTGAAGAAATTAGTCAATGTCTGTTGTGTTGGTTTGGCCAAGGATATGCAGGACTTTTGAGTCTACTTCCAAAAACTGGAAAGGCAGACCCCACGAGTTCACATACATCTGGGTATGGAGCTCACAGACATCCAACTGAGTGGGATACTGTTTGATCTTCAGTCTGAACTTGTATACCTTACAAAGACAAAAATTATTCTCAGCCCAGAGATGTCCACCAAGCAGGTCTTTCCTACCTAGATCTCCTTGTGTTAACCACATTGGCAAAGCAGTAGCCACCTTTTTATAACACTTCATTTCTCTTATTTACTGAACTTCTCCCAATACTGTTTTTAGAGACTTGAAGGTCAGACAGATTTGTACTGTGACTAGGACGCTGGAAGGGAAGTGACAGACTGGAAACCCCCATTCTCCAGTTGCAGAAATGGATCTTTCTGCAAAAATCTGAAATAAGAGGATGGATGAGGACTCAGTATTGTGTCTTGGGGAAGAGGAGGGACAGTCCTGGAAGGAAGATGAAGTAGATGATGGCTATTTCAACAGTTGTATCCAGTAATGTTGAACACATCACAGGCCTGGATTGAGTTTAAGCTCCTGTAAGAAGTTTTGCAATTCCATGCAGAAATTCAGGCTATACAAACTCCCATTATCTATCTATGTGGAAAGACAAAAATGCAGAGCAATAGAAAAAAAAGTATAGGAGGCTGGGCTTTAAAAAAAGAAAATAAAAATTGGTCTTTTCAGGCTCCTTCTCCAGATATCTACAGAGGGAAATATAGGGAAGACCACCCAGATCCAGCAAGTGCTTATGCTGAAGAGGTGAAAAAGATTATTGAAGAAACACAGAAGAATGGACGCAAGGTGTGTGTTTTGTGCTCTAGAAATGCTGTGGCTTCACGTATTGTGTGGCATGGGGATATGAAACAGGCAACTGAGGACGTGTTTCTTTACTGTTTCCTTTGTTTCCCTCTGCCCTTCATTTTCCTATGGTGGGTTCTGTGTTCAAAATGGGCCATTTTTCTACCTGATGCTTTTATCATAATTTTTCTAGGCGTCAATGAAAGAATCAATAATACAGTTGTAAATAAGCAGATACAACCTAAGCAGTTTAGTTTCCTATTTTATGCATTGAATCAGTAGATTGTAAATATCTTAGGGCAAGTTTTGAGGTCAGCCGAGAAATTACATCACAAATTCTAGCAAAGACGTATAAAAGTCTCCAGGAGGTGAAGAAAATGTGCTAGATAAAATCTTGATACTACATTTCTGAGTCTAGTAGCTTAAGATAACTTTGGAGTCATCTAAAAAGGTAAACCATTCAATCATATACAATATGACCTTGATAAAAACAGTCAGTTTCTCAGCAGGTTTACCTAAAATGTGTATTAAAGTTTTGTATGTTGACATTAGCATTTTGAGACATGTAGGGCTTGATCTAAAGCCCACTGAAGTTACAGAACACTTCGGTGGAGACTAGAACAACATGTTCCCTTCTAGTCCAATGGACTTGCATCACTCTTCTTTTAGTTTCTTCATCAACTTTTTTTTTCATTCTCTACTAACGGATAGTTTTGTTGTTTTTTTTCCTTGTTTCCTTTCTTTTGCATATTTCTTAGGTTTTGGTGACATAGACCTGTGGCAGGACAAGTTGTGCTAAAGGCTAAGCCTCACATGCTATGGGAAGCTTCGTACTCTTTGGCCGTAGCATGCCTCTTCAAATATAGTGTATGGTTCTTTACACGTTACTGCTCGGCCTTGTTTCCAGGAAGACTGCACCAGCCCAGAGACACCTCTTGATGCTCAGGGAGGGGTTCACAAGTGGTGTGGGGATGCAATCCCTTAAATAGCAGACTTATGCTGAGACTTTGGGGTAATATTGTATCTCTGTTGCATAGACCTCTGCTGTTGACAAGAAACAAATTTTGATGTTCCAGTGTATCTGATCCACTGCTCTTACCCTTCCTGACTTGAAATAACTTTCTTTTTCATTCCTAGCGACTGGAATTATTTCACCTGTAGAATTTTTCTCCCCTTTTGTCAAGTGCCTCCCGCTGACATTTTAGTTGTGTAGTTATTTGCATTAGGCACGGGTGCCCAAAGCGTAGCCTCAGGTCATCCTACAGTTCAGCTTCTACCTACCTCTACCTGGTGTTCAAGATTGAACAAAAAAGCTGATCGCCACATATCCCCATTGCTGGAGAACCTTGGCATTAAACAAGTCTCATTAATCTCTTGGGGAAAATGACACACTGTTGTGTGTCTCCTGTAAACTGAAATTCGTAAATAAATTTACAGAGCTCCCAGGAGCCTCATCCAACATCCATTGATACCAGTTAAGTGTCTTCCATTTCAACAGCTGGAGGACTAGGACTTAACGAGGTCCTTGTATTCCCATCAGGTTGCTAAGGTGGCCCTGGCTAATGCAAATTTGGGCACCCCAGATTACAAAATGAATAAATTCTTTAGCCATAGCTGTTCTCAAGAGCCCTCAGCTGCCCAACACATTGCGTGATTAAATTAAGGTACACATTTAAATGTTGATTTCTAGACTGTTAGA
Organism: Antrostomus carolinensis; assembly: GCF_000700745.2. Classification (NCBI taxonomy): domain Eukaryota; kingdom Metazoa; phylum Chordata; class Aves; order Caprimulgiformes; family Caprimulgidae; genus Antrostomus; species Antrostomus carolinensis. The sequence goes on along the minus strand of NW_010291651.1, from coordinate 12,516 downwards.
AGTTTGTGCAAAGGCCAAGTTAGATGAACACAGCTCTCACCTGAGTTTGTTTTTTGTAGATTGCTGCCTTCATAGCTGAATCCATGCAGAGCTGTGGAGGCCAAGTAATTCCACCTGTGGGCTATTTCCAGAAAGTGGCAGAGTACGTACATCATTTCAAAAGGGCATAACTGTAAAATTAACCAAAGAAACAGGTTTTTCACTATAGGCTTATCCAGTCAGTTCAGCTATCGCCCTCTCTTGTTCTCGGCTATCTATGGTACCTTTCTACTTTTTGAAGAGTGTGATTCCACTTCTATTTATTATGGAACATCAGCTGACTAATTATTTTTAGCGGGATAACTCTCTTTCCTTTTCTATCTTTAATCCTCAGGCCATAAGTTTTGATGAAAGATGAAGTTGAACCATCATAGATATAACCCTGCAGTACCATTACAGTACCCCTATTTTGCATCAAAATATCAGAATTTTTTTCTTAGCATTTAGCAATTTTTTTCCCCTAACCTGGTCTCACATTGAAGAATTTCTGTAACACAGACTCACTTGTCCTAGATTGCCTAACCAAGATGTGTACTGCAGCACTAGTAATTCAAGCTATTTTATTTGTTTTCAGGTACGTGCATGCGGCAGGTGGAGTGTTCATAGCTGATGAGGTCCAAGTTGGCTTTGGCAGAGTTGGGAAGCATTTTTGGGCATTCCAGCTGCAAGGTGAAGACTTTGTGCCTGATATTGTCACCATGGGAAAGCCCATTGGTAATGGTCACCCTATGTCTTGTGTGGTCACAACAAGGGAAATTGCTGAAAGTTTTGGTGCCTCTGGATTGGAGTATTTCAATACAGTAAGTTCATAGGTGAAGGTTTGCCTTTTTTTCTTTTGGTCTGCATTTATCAGTTAGAAGTTGTTTGGGTGATTCAGCTGACATTTGCATCCATCACTGCATCACATAACTAAGAGCTCGAGTCAACTACAGTCTAATATCTAAAAGCAAGTGGAGAAGCTTTGAAATACACTGTACCAAGTGGTATATCTTAATATGGACCAGCACTAGCTCTCTGGCATGTCATGCATCTCAGCTAACATCCATACTGATAAATTCTTCCTTACTTCTCTCTCTCTGTCTTCCCTCTCTGAAATGCTGGCCAAGTAAAATTTCACTTTCTAGGAGGCTCTGTGCCCATGGGGCTCATGACCTGGCAGACCTTGCTCACCTAACAAAACAGTGACCCTTTATCAGGAAACATCTGAGCCGTGTGCATGCCACAGATGAACAGTTTTCTTCTTGTTTACTGAGTCCTCTTTCCACTTCTGTGATGGAGCCTTCTTCCCAGCTGCCACAAATCCCTTGGCTTTCAATGGAGTTTATACCCTCTGGTTCAAGAAATATCAGATTTGTCACCCACTGCTCTTCACAGGAGCATTTTGCCTACACATGCAGTCAGCAAACATGAAAGCAGCTTGAACGCTTCAGCTGTGAAACCTTTGAATTACTGAAATCCAAAGCGGCCACTTACACTGCCCAAAGTGGGGGGACAGCGCTCTACAGCCTGCATGGCACAAAATCCCCACCTCTTCAAGCTTTCTGCACAACATACCCAACAGGAGAGGGCAAGTGAAAACTACATAGATAGACACAGATTAATGTTTCTGACGGGTTTTGTTTTCCTGTTTGTCTTTACTATCAGTTTGGAGGCAATCCAGTGTCTTGTGCTATTGGTTTGGCTGTGTTGGAGGTAATAGAAAAAGAAGATCTCCAAGGAAATGCTACACGTGTAGGAAATTATCTCCTGGAGTTGCTGGCTGAGCAAAAGGAGAAACATCCCTTAGTGGGAGATATCAGGTGGGTGCCTTACAGCAATGTCAGAGAAGAAGAGTAACTGTGCTAGAAAGATTGGTGTGAAGGGAACACAGAAAAGTTATGCAATGATTATGCTACATCTCTTCTTTAAAATGGACTACCCAAAATTGATATTGTAAAGCAATATATTTTTCAAAAAAGTTGTCATCCATCTGTTTAGTTAAGTATAAGCACAGCCAGCAGAAAAGTTCTGGGAGAGAATAGGAGAAAGAGCCATCCATGTGCAATAGCCCAGTTGTCAGTACAGTGCTGAGATGATGGATACCTTGTTCAAATCTCTGGTCCCTTTCATTTGGAGATGTTAGTGTGGGCTTTCTTCATCTCACATTACCACCATGACAACTGCCTTCAGGTTTTTTCGGGGGGGAGGTTGAGTTGTGGGGTTTTTTTAGTTCTCGTTTTTGATTATTTGTCTTCCACAGCTCCCTCACTTGAGGTTTGCAGGATGAGAGAGAAAGAAAATTACTCTATCATTCTTAACTGGCTACGTAGCCTTAATAAGCCAGCTAAATTTATTTATCCAGAAATATCTGGTATACCACTTGATCATCTGAAGTAGCCAGTGCCAAAATATGACCAAGAGAAAGTCTCCTCTCTTTCCTGCTCCTTCCCCGCTTGCGCCCCAGGGAAAGGAATTGCAGTTGTTAGAAATGGGTTTTGCATTTGCAGCAGAAGGCTTGGGTTATTGACACTGGATTTCACTTGTCTGTATTTTTTTTCTCTACTCCAGGGGTGTTGGATTGTTTGTTGGAGTGGATCTGGTGAAAGATCAACAAAAACGAACACCAGCCACAGCTGAAGCCCTTCACCTTATTTACAAGTAAATGGTTTTTAAAGACTATGTGCCGTGATCAGACCTTTGTAATATTCCGCAGCAGTTAGTCATTAATTTCAGTTTAAATTTGTGTAGCTTTGATAACACAGTACTAGAAAAAGAAAAGTTTTAAAATCTAACTCAGTGTGAAGGGTCTGACAGGACACAATACAGTTTTATAGCTGTGTCTACCACAGACTTTTCCTCTTTCCGCAGGCTGAAAGAACATCAAATCCTTCTTAGTGCAGATGGACCCCACAGAAATATACTAAAATTTAAACCACCAATGTGTTTCACAATGGAAGATGCAAAACACGTAGTGGAGACAATTGATGCACTTCTCACAGGTATGTATGCTTTAGTGCTCAACAGAATACTCTTCTTTGTTCATTTCCAGACGACCTGTTGGAAACACCAGCTGCCATAATCTAGGCCATTACATGAAAGGAAATGTAATCAATCACATTTCTTACCACTTGTCCAAATTGCTGTTCTTAATGCCAATTATTATAAATAAATAAAAAACCCCATATGTAATTCATTCAAACTTTTAGAGAAAGTCCTGTTCTTGATCCTTTCTCTCACAGACTCATCGTTACTACTAATTTCTGGTTGCATATGCTGTATGTTAAGGGGCAAATATATTAATTCAGCACAGGCCTGAAGGACACTGCTGAAGCACGGGTGAAACTTTCCATAATGTGCTAATGTGCACTACCTTTTTTTTTTTTAACTGGCATACTGAAACACGATTGTCTCACTCAAATTTAGCCTGAAGGTTTTCAAGGTCTGTTTATCTTCAATCCAGGGGAAAATAACATCAGGTATACTATTAGCATAAGGACGCTCTCAGCCTATTCTACATTGAACGTTCCCATCTCTTGAGATTATAACAACTGGAGTTAGGCTAGCATGAACCTCCTGGACAAAGGCAGAATTCAGGTCTGAAAGTTCTATCTAAACCCACATGATACAGCCAAGCTGCTAATTTCATTCTTTTCTCTAAACACCCCCAAGCTACACATTCCTGATACATTAATCACATTGCCTCAGAAAAAAATGTTTTAAAAAGTATTAATTATTCTTCAGTTATTCTTCTGTGTGATAAATGCCCAGAGGAATAGCTGATTAGGTATTTTTCACTTCAGCCAGCTGTTAAATTGACTGTATGCTTACTTACCTTACTTACCTTACTTCTTTTTAATTTAATATTTTACTACTTTTTTTAGAAATGGAAGAAGCAACTGGAATGAAGACAGAAAATAATGCATCTACAAATGCACAGTGTAAAATGAAAGTATGGTTTGAATTTTTTTTAACTCTTATTCAGCTAGGTGTTTGGCAAAGCAAGTATAAGTTACTTTGGTAGAGCATTTTTGGTGGTGTGAGTGGTTCTGTACCTTGAAACTGAGCTCAGAACCTAACCTGTTGCTAGAAACCTGAGAAGATTGTGTTACAAATCTAAAAAGAGCTGAATAATACAGACGTACAACGAGAAACAGGTTATAGATAAGCCACTCACCTTATCTGCCTTGTGTGCAAACAAGACCAGCCAGGCTTTGGGCTGCACAAAATTGTGACCTCAACAGTCAACAGTTTTACTAGTTCTAGGTATTGTGTGCTACTGATGGATATTTTGCTTCCTAAGCAAGCCTTTAGCCTGGAAGGTGTCCAAGTTTTCAGAGAATTCCAAGGATTTCTTTTCCACCATGGCTCTTTGAGTATGAATGGCTGACGTGCATCCAAATTAGGACTTATTAGGTTGCAGTCCCACCTTTTTTTTATATAAAATTTCTCACACCTTTAAAAACATATCACCCAGTGTGTTATAGAAAAGCTTGCTGAGCTGTCCATTGGTGAGTTTTTCCAGTGATGCTGTGAATGGTGGGAAGGCAATAATAGCTCAGCTATCTAAGGATGCAGTAGTTAAGGTGGAGACCCTATGGATTATTTGCTGTCTAGAATATACTACATTTGGGGTGCAAGCCTCCTCTTACAGATATGTGTACACATTCAATTCAATCTCTTTCAAGGCTAAGGAGTTGTACCACTAAAAGAGAAGAGTCAGGCAGAGCTACCTAATAGGAACCAAGTCCAATGGCTGCCTGTTGGAAGACATGCCCATGCCTTCACTGACATTTCATTTCTGTTTCAGACAACTGAAGGGAGTTCTCAACCAGAAGGTGCAAATGAAAGCATCAGCCATATGAATGGAGCTGCCTGCAGACAAGAAAATGGGCTATATTCTAAAACATGCTCAGTGCCAAGTAAAAGAATAACAACATGAAAAGGGAAAGTTTCCTCCTTCAGTTTGAATTTGTGTCTGGCTTGCTTTTGAGATGAAGAGTGCAATAATTCGAGTCCAAGGATCTGTTTGAAGCCTAGTCCTACCTTCCATAAACTGGCTGAATTCCTATTAGCTTCAGTAGGAGTTTAAAATACCTTTTCAGATACATGAGAACTGCACCATGTGGCTTGAACTCTAGCTGTGACAGAACAGATAAGTGATACACAAATACCTCGGTGCTGATGGCAGGCTTGACGTAGACACGCAAACTTGGTGAAATCTGCAGATTTACCTGTATTACACAGAATCTGAATTGCTTAACCACCATACAAGCAAATGCCAATCCTATTAAGTTTAAAATTATATGATTAACATGTTATTTTTTATGATATTTTAAATTTCAATATGTAATATTGAGATGTTAATTACTTCCCATGTTTTAATGGCTGAATTCACAAAACAATGCTTGAGAGAGAAATCATTATTATCTTCCAATGTAACTTAGGTCCTGTGGACCATATTCCCAGCTGATGTAAATTGGTGTAGCTTTGTTAATGTCAGTGACGCACTACCAAGAATCTACCACTGTGTGTGTAGAGACACGATGTTTATCTGTGTAAAGCAGGGCATCCTCACTTTATATCCAAAGAAAATGAAGATTCTGGATCCTAATTTTCTATGGATAAAGCAACTTTTATAGACAACTATTTATATAGAGTAAGATTTTATTATTTTTTCCCAAAAGTTTATATATTAAACCCTCAGTCCAAAAAACATGCAAGTAGAGTATATATCATTTCAGACACAGGTTGACTGAATTTAACCTGAGAGTCTCTCAAAATGAGGTTCCCAGGGACAGCCCAGCTTGTATTCCCATGGATTTTAGTTGTTTTGACTGTCGTGGGAATTACTGCCTGATCCTGTTGTAGCAGTGCTGTTACTTTTTGTCAGTGATGCTGAAGAGTCATGTGGGATCCTGACACATAAATGGCTATGCTAACATTTGATAGATTACTAAAACAAGAGGACCACTGCATAAAACATGGATGCAATCACTTTGCAGCCATTACCTGGCTTTGCTGCTAGGCTTTAGACTCACTTACCTCCTTGTCAGTGCTAAATTTCAACAAGAGCACTCAGGCCCTGCTTCTCTTTTTTAATACATGCACAACTCTATGCTATGGAAAACACAGAGGGCTTTACAAATGGTTTGTACTTCAGAAAACAAAAGACAAAATTTATTTCCTTTAACACCCTAAGTTCTGCCTTTTTGTAATTGCTGCTAATGACCCTGATACAACTGAAAGTTGAGCACCTTATCTAATTTCATGTTTTCCACAATTTGCTATATTAAAATTGATGCTTCTGGTGTAACGCCTTCCAACATCCTCAATCTGGCTTATTTTCTTTTTCATGATCCTTGAATAATTCTTCCATAAAAATAAATCTCCCATTTGTAATTATGATGTCCTCCACAAAAAGGTTTTTTTTGGTTTAATTTTATTCTTTAGTAACACCTATTAGATGAGGGAAGCAACCAGTTTTGGCTGGGGGTTGACTCCATGCCAAAGGAGAACTGGCTAGGCTGTGTTTTGCCAAGGCCCTACATGGCCCTCAGCTGTTGGCAGCTCTTACCCTCCAAGCCAGATGTTACCTCAGCTGCCACAATTCAGCCTCTGCTAACCCTGTATCAGGAGGGACGCCACAGGTCTTTTCCAACATGAACTACACTAAGACCTAAACCAACTTAATCTGGTATGTGTCTAAAGGTACAGTTTAGGTCACTCCCTGTATGGAGTGGAGCTATTTACATTTACACCTCATTCACCACATGCAGCACCAGCAGTGTGTGCTTCCCAGCAAGGAAATGCTTGTGCGATTTATTGGAAGAGTTAAGCTCAAAGGCACACAGCCCACCAGTCAATACGATGCACTGACTGTTGTGGCACGTCATTAATATTTAATTTTCAAAAGTATATCAAAGAACTAAAAAAAAAAAACAAAAAACAATTAGCCTAAAATCTGTGAGGAGGTGAAGATTACAATTTGATAAACGTAAGAGGTGTGTGCCTCTACCTCTGCCCTACCTATATCTTGCTTCTGCACACACTTGAAATACATGGAACAACCATTGCTCCAATTTACTAGTGTTTTTCACAAGTCAGGAAGCTCTCTACATATTGGTTCTGCTCATAATGCAAGGTGCCAGTTACCTAGAACAACTAAGTCTTCTATTTTCTTTAAAAAAGAGAGGCTATCACTTCTATGATACACACTGAAAAAACCACTATCATTTAAATGGAGGAACCAATCCAACAGTTACCAGGCAGTGAGCTGGATCTACTAGAATTACTATTACTGTATCGTTGATAATGTTCCCACAGTATCTCAGAGTCCACTCACAAGATTATGCACAATCCCTACTGTGAAGGGTTTACTAATTAGAAGAGACTGACTAAAGCATGGGAGAGTGGAAGCAGAAATAATTAAGACTAAACACAGAGAGATGTGCCAGTCAGCTGAACTGATCAAATATATTCCCTCCACTGAACAGGCAAGGCTTTTTTTCCCCTTTCCAACTCTCTGGTTCCCTTTTTCTTCTTTCTACCTCTCCTGTCCTGGCTGTGCAATTCCTGGGTTTAGCCATATGGTTCAACCTCCACCCTAGCCCTGACATTCATCAGATGCCTCTGTAAACCAGTTCAACTCACTAATCTTGCAGAAAAAAAATAAGACCATGGGTTTTTTTTTCCCAAGTTTTCTATAAGGCTAATGAACAGGCTGATGAAGGTGACTTGAGTCTGCAGAGGACATGCAGCAGAAGGAAGAGATAGTGGGTGAAGGCAAGGCAGGACTCCATCCCAAGTGGGCCATGGCACACTGGAACTACTTTTATCTTCACTCCAGGTCATCATCCTACTGGAAGCAGAATCCAGGTAATTTTACTGCATTCTCATAGTTTACCACTGTTTCAGTCACTTTTATATTGCACGTTTAAGACTTTCAAGCAAACAGACTGGTTAGAACAAAGGAAAAAGAAAGGACAGCGCTTACTGCAAATACCGATGAAAGTGTGACACCGAGAGAGTCTGAACCCACAGCCCGTTAATTCCCCTACACAAAAGCCAGCAGGACCAAGCCTGTGTGCAGTCAGAAAGCTGTGCTTTAGACAGCAGTGTTCGGGGCAGAAGAATCAGGATCAAAAGTTGCCATGTCAACACACCAGCACTGAACTGCCAGGGAAACAGCACATAACACATGTTCACATCTGGGGAAAAAAGCCTCAGCTTTAGCTCCATTAAACATTGCAACGGGAATACACTGAGTAGAATAATTATGCAGGAGTATTATATTTTGTCTGTAGCTTTTTACATGTGTTGTTTCTTAGACATACAACATCATCTTATCAGATAACACATTTATAATCTTCACAGCTGTTAAGCTTGGTGGCTGCAAATTAACAGACAGTCCCAACACACGAAAGTCCAGAAGGGAAAAGTCCCCACACACACCCCCAGAAGAAGGAAGTTCTGATGATAGCTGGTAAAAAAAGGGAGATGAATGAAGGGGACTAAGGGACAAGCCTGAAACACTTATTTTACATGTGCTGTTGCAATGTGCAAGGCATTTCTGTTCAAGGAAAAAAAAAAAAAAAAAAGGAACATCATAAAGCAAAGACAAAAAATCATTTTTAATGTGGTAAAAGTCCAGATCAAACATCTGACTGGGCCTGGGACACCTTCACCTAAAAACACAGCTTTCAGCACCAACACGCAAAAAATAGAGCCTAGAAAAAGAAGTTAAAAACACATATCAAGAAAATATTTCCAAGTGGAGAAGGAGGCAGTATAAATGTCTCTTGCAAAATGGGATGAAATAATTTCTATAGGCAACTCTTGGATAGTAAGTTCCCAGTGCCGCAGATACTCTAAGCTAAGAGCTGAAAAAAACAGAAAGTGTTAAAGAAGCTGCATTCAGTAATACACTAGAGAAGACAAAGTAAGGAACTGGGGTGTCAATGAAAGATCATTATACTGTATGGTTATGTACTGTGTATACACATGTAAGCATATTGTATATAAGCATGTTTGATCTACCTTGTTTGTTTTTTCTCCATTTAATATAATACTTCAGAATAAAACAAGTGACCAATGCTTGCAAGCAGAGCAAATGAGCTCATAGCAGCAGAAAGGTTAGTTTAATTTTCCAGGTTTCTCAGTGATGACTTGAGCAGGTGTTCTAGTAGTGTCCCTTTCAACCTGCACCTGGCCTGTGCTGCTGCCAGCCAAACTCTAGCAGAAGGATTATGCAAAGGAAGGCAAGGCCAAATGACCATGATGGGATTTCCCTATCTCTGCTACCCATATACATTTGTATTTTCCCACCTGGAACATCTGATTTTGTTGGTGCCTGTGGTTCAGTAGAAAAATTAGAAAAAACAAGTTATGTTTTTGCATTTCCCATTGACTTGTGGTGTGACTGGACTGTATCATGTCACCTCTCTAGGTTTCAAGTTCCAGACATGCAGGGTATCTTACAAAGGCCACGAGAGAGAAGTCTACACAGGAAGACTCTTCACATTGATATTTCATAAGGAAACACATTTGAGCCTAAATGAAGACCCTAGATAAGAAAGCACCAGAAGTTTAAAGCCTTCACTGAGCTTCACAGCTCAAGACCAGTCTGCCCTAAGCAACCTCCAGTCTCTCCAACCTCTGCTCAAAGCCATTCTTGTGTGCTAGGGTAAACACTGCTTCAATATCACAATAACATACATTTACAACAATATGGAATAGAAGAAAAAAAAAAAAGCGGAAGGGGAAGAATATGAAGAAATGTGTTTCAGCATGGCTTTTAGGTTGCTGTTAAGTCTTTAACAATCAACAAGGCAGAAAGTCTTGTGGTCACACAAAAGCCTGGAAAAGGATTCCTGGCTTCAGCTTAGCAACTGATTCATTACATGGCTCAGCGAGTGATTTAACATCTTTATGTCTCTGTTTACTTCCATGTATAAAAGCAGCTGTAACAACCTTTGTTATGGTTTGTAAAGGTTAATCACCTTATCAGGCACAATCCTGATTATATAGGATTGTAAGTCACAAAGTACAGTTAGCTCAATTTACTTATTTGCAGTTTGCTCATTTTATTCCCTACTTGCATCTGGTTTGGTCAGGAAATAAAGCCCTACGATGTGCAGTACAAAGTCAAAGACTGATTATGTGAAATATCATGAAGCAATGAAGAGACACAACCAAAGAACAATAGGGAAGCAAGAAGTCTGGCTAGCATCTCCCAAGAAGCTTAAAGGTCTGTAAATACATTTTCAGCTGGAACAGGGCAATTCTTTTAAGCAAAAAGAAAGCTTTTGGTCTCCATTCCTTAGTTTTTTCATTCTAGTCACAAAATAAGGCAGGAAAGGAGCTCATCTGGAAAATGTGCTGCTATCACGGTCCATTGGCTTGTGCTTGAGAACAAAGATTTCTGTTCACAGTACTTATAATCAGCTCTCAATTAAGTTAGCTTTATTCTACTCTCTGTTAAACAAGATACAGATCATACAAAACATAAATAAATTAGACTATAAGAACAGACTATATTTTGCACTTTAACCTTTGAAGAACAGCATCATAGCATTGATGAGACTTAAAAGTCTGCGAGACAGGACCAGATTCCCTTCCAACTTATGCATCTATGCAAAAATAATCATGGCATTTAATGCTGCTTTCTTAACCCATAGCTAAATGAGGACACTGTTACAGGTGACGAAACTCCAGTGAAAAATAATGAGTTCCAGTGTAAGCTAGGTCTGATGTACGAAAGTGTTATTCTGACATAGACGTGTAAATACAACAAATATCTACAAGTAAGGACTGCATTTTCACTCCTTTGCAAAGAGTGAAATTAAGCTGCTAAAACCAAAGTGTGTTAAGCTACTTCCTGATTCACAAGAGAGTTTGGAAAGTTACCTGTGAGCACTGTATGAAAATATTTGCCCACAGATGCGTATAACTTCATCTGAAGTTCAGAAGGCTTTTTCTTCATGCCCCTATTCACTTATTCCCTGCATCCCCACAAGAATCTTGTTCTGTTTGTAATGCACTATAAATCTTCCTCCAGTTTGGATTTGAGAACAGGGAGATGGGATACGCTGAAAAGCATGCTAAGAGAGCACTTTTGATTGCAGATGTTCCCTCCTCCCATAGCAGAGCCAAAACAGCATAAGCCTTCAGGTGCTGCTCGCTACCGACCTCCAAATATATTTTCTGTTCACTTTATTTTGTCTTCCAGCATTCATAAAGTTTCCAAATATCTTCTTCCTCCTTGTCCCTCAAAGGTTTGCCAGATACTGGCAAAACTTCCTTCTGTATAAACTTATTTTTTCACATTCCAGAGGAGTCTAGAAGAATAAATAGCAGCTATTTATAGAGACATTTCTTCTAGAAATAGTATGTGTGCATGCATATTATGTATATAGAGGTGGGTGCATGTAAATATATCTATATATATATATATATATCTTTTTATATATGCACAAACACATACAGAAACATGTATACAGCAATTTATCTGTGAGGTAATCTCTTTATGTTCAATACATGTAATATGAAACAGAGGGAATCATCGTTTGACATATTTTTGAGATGAACAAAATACATTTTATGAAGGAGGAGGTCTCAGGTAGAGACTAGTAATTGTAGGTGAACCCTTTAAGAATACCTCAGCATACTGGTGTCAAAGACAAAGATATTTCTACAGGTAGCAAGGAAAAGGAAAATGCAGTAAGATATCTGTAGGCCACTGCTGGAAAAGAAAGGAAATACCATCTAAGTACAGATCCTGAAAAACACAGATCTTTTTAAAAGTGTGGTTTACAAATTAGACATTAACGACAACAAAAAAAATCTCATTTATGAGTCGAGGTCTTCATTACATGCTATTCTTCAAATTGAGTAAATCTTTTCACCAAAACATTCTATATGGATTAACCTGGTTAACCTGGTTTACCTGTAGATTTAATACTGTCAGAAATGAGCTCTTGCAGAAAACTGCAACCAAAATTGCATTAGAGACACTCGAAGCATTAAATGCCTGCAGAATGCCTGTAAACAAAAATAGCCAGGCCTCTTTAACTGTACACATAGGAAAACTGTCAAATGCTACAACCAGTTTGCGATCTTATGTGCCGTCCCCCCAACAGGGCTAGTCCCTGCTGAGCCTTGGCAGCCCAGTATCTGGGGTGTCAGCCTTCGTGGCCCAGAGCTTTCCTGAGGTGGAGCTGCTCTGCCCTGGGGCTGAGCATGGGGCCATAAGTCTCTCCACCAGCACTGACCTTAGGGTTGCACAGATTCAGGCAACCACAGTCCTGCAGCTCAGGTGTCTGAGACCAGCAGTATGCACAGATTACTTAGCTTTCTGAAAACAGAATGTCAGAATGTCTAATTTTCAGCATTTAGAAGCAAAACTACAGTGCCCACAGGAATATTGGCCAACAGACCTAGTATCTTCAAAATTCCCTAGATTAAAATAATCTCTCTCCTCTCTTTCTTTCTCCCCACTCC
>NW_010291650.1:4162-4709 GCF_000700745.2 Antrostomus carolinensis | reverse complement strand
ATTATTTTCCACAGTGTGTCCCAAACCACGAATACTTTTATGAACACATAAGCCCCAGAAAAAGAGACTAGGGCACAAACAATCCCATTAAAATTGGTTACTGATGCTTTTCATGTGATACTGCACTAAATAAATAGCATGAATCCGGCTGTCAGGTCTCTCTCTGTATGTCGTACACGGAACAGGGGCACAGGGCGAGAGTGGAAGCAAGTTGGGGAAAAGGATTGGCAAAAAGGATAAAGAAAAGAGAGAAAGCAGAAATCAGGGAGAAAATTAGGAAGAGGGAAAGGTAGAGATGTTTTGAAAAGCAGAAGTCAGCAAGTGAGACAACTGGGAGTAGAGATCCGGCTGTCAGGTCTCTCTCTGTATGTCGTACACGGAACAGGGGCACAGGGCGAGAGTGGAAGCAAGTTGGGGAAAAGGATTGGCAAAAAGGATAAAGAAAAGAGAGAAAGCAGAAATCAGGGAGAAAATTAGGAAGAGGGAAAGGTAGAGATGTTTTGAAAAGCAGAAGTCAGCAAGTGAGACAACTGGGAGTAGAGATGGG
>NW_010291650.1:0-4151 GCF_000700745.2 Antrostomus carolinensis | reverse complement strand
CGCTCTTCCCTGCATGGCTGTTGAGTGGAGATACCAGTCTATAGTATGAATCCTCCTTGTCCTGTCCCAAGAAACAAGTTCTAATTAACAAATCAATGATGAAGTCAGTAGAAAACTGGTGAATAACTTGGGTATGTTTTGCAAGAATCAGTTGCTTTGCTTTCATTTGGATGTTAACAATGTTGTGACTGCGTTAGGGTAAGATGGGTTTCGGTTTTCTCAACTACACAAAGTTCTGGACAATGATAATTATTTTATTGTGGAAAGGGAAACAATATGCTCACTTTAAAAAGTAGCATTTGGTGTAGATTTGTAGATTTCCCTCCCATTTTTCAGCCTTTAATATACCAATGTGAGGGTTGTGTTTACTGTACTATTCTGGCCTTTCACCATGGCTTTAGTTATATAATTTAACAATTTATAAGAAAATTCTGAGGCCACAAAGCAAAGGCAAGCACATACCAAGCTGAACTGATGGAGACAGCACTAAGAGGGAAATTTGTTTTAAAAATGAAAAATACTTTCCATGTGCAAACAAACTGATTTGCAGAAAAGAATTAATAAATCGGAGTCTTTTAATGAGACATCCAATTTTGTTTTTTACAAACCAACTTCTTGCTAAAGAAGCTGGCTGGGCACATGCACATGCATTGCTGCTAAAACCAACTGTTTGACTACATATGCTAATAATATATATGTATTATTAGCTAATACACATGCTAATAATTTCAGTCAGGGGAAAAATATTAAAGGGGAAAAAATAGTACTCTGCAGAAGGGTGGTTTGATATATTCAAGAAACTTTCAAATGTACACACTGAGACAAAGAACACTTTTTCTCACATGAAACAACAGCAGGTAATTTAAAAGCATCAAATATAAAGAGTATCAAACCCCAAACAATTCTTTTGAGATAAAGTAAATGAAATGGCCAAAGTATTTCTGTATAAGTTTCTGATCCAGCATCATTGCAATTTTAAAACTGACTTCATGAGAGCAAGATCAAGCTCTGCAGCAACAACGGTATTATAGACTGTATTTTGATCTGGAAGGATAAAGTTTAAAAACTCTTAGTTTTGCCCTGGTGAGCTCTCCTGTACCAAGCACACTTACAATCCTTTCAGTGCTTCCAGGTTACAAACAACAAACTTAATCTGAAAAGAAACATTTAGATGTTTGATGTTAACTGTAATAACAGCTTTATTCAGTTAGACCTCTTAAACCTTTTAATAAAGGAGACACTTGACACAGAGTTTTTATTTTATTTTTATAACAGATGAATACCTTGAAAGTTTGAAGTTATAAGTAATCTCAATATAGAGTAATATTTCTCAGTATTTGCCATACAGTTTGTACATATTACTATTGCATAATAAATAGATGTTTTAAATATTTGTTCGAAGAGGTCTTTCCTTGAACTTAAGCATAAGTTATCTAAACAGTTGAGAAAAGATTTATAGTTATGAAGAGGCCTATATGTCAAGCAAAGTTTTATGATATGTTCCATAATAAATTAGCAATAAATGGATACAGGTGACTGTGGAATTTATGGCCTTTAATGTTTTAATGCTTCACTAAAGAAAAACCTATTATTAAGGTCCTAAAGGGTAATACAGGAATACCATCTACAAATTGTCAAATTAAATAGTTGTTGCCAGGTATTTGAACAGTGGAACATTTTGGCTTGACCAGCAGCAGGAGTAGACAGCAAAGAAAGAAACAGAAAACGAGATCATTTCAGGAGTACAAATGAAGATTTCACCCTGCAAACCCTCCTCAAGCGTGTCACCTCTGCTCCAGTCGTACTGAAAATGATGGGCCTGATCCTTAACCATCTCACATTTGAAAAATCTGTAATTATCCAGGTAATCTAGGTCTACTTGTAGGGCTCTGAACTGCCCATATAGGTGAAGGCTGCAGGATTCATCCCAGTTTAACTGATGACTAAAAACCAGTAAGTGAAGCACTGTGCCCCACTTTGCTTGGCTAAGATGTTTTCAACTGTTTCTATCCACATGAAAACTATTGCTTGAATCCAAGAAATAACACGCTGTGGGAAAAAAATTGATTTCACTGTCCTAACACTGTGAGCTCAGGTAACACTAGAAACTGCCCTAAACCAGATTCAAACAAATGCCAAAAGTAGACAATGCACCTACCATATATGCCTGTGAACCCTTTCTGCTAACATCTCTTGAGTGGTTAAACCCCAGCTAAAGACAAAAATATGGATAAAGCTGATGAGAATCTGAGCAGAAGAGAAACAAAACCTTTGGGTCAAAACAGGGGTGGTATTTGCTGAGGTAAGGGAGAGAGATTTATCTTTGAAGGGACATCAGACCTGGCAGTAAGGAGTTAAGATCTCAAAGCCACTTGGCACTGCCTGCCTGCTCATGGGGAAGCAGCCCCCTCAGAGACGTAACACAGACCCAACCCAGCACTCCAGCAAAGACTGGGTCAAAATTACTTTTTAAGATTCAGCATATCCAAACCGTTAGCACGATGTCTGCACGTTAACACATCAGCACAAAGACATGGCAAGGGGGAAGGGTAAAGAGTTATGCAAAAGTGCTCTGCGACTGCCATCGGGGCCCGTTCATCTCTAAAAGGAAACACATGTTATCCAACCCTACTCCTAATAGGGTTGGACAGTAATTAAAAAATATCTTTTATTTGGAGAGCTGGGTCTTGAAACTACCAACTTGCACCATTAATCTTTTTGATCTACTGCAAAGATCTGCAGCAAAGGTCAGCGAGCAGGATCTCTGCCGTTTGTAGAGGGACGAGCACACTGAGAGGACAGTGAACTGTAAAACAGGTCTAGTCATTACGTACAGCTATTGATGAGCAGTGGTTGGGAAAGGGATTGTACAGTAACTGCTACCTGATCACATCACCATCTTCTCTAATATCCCTGGGCTACCTTTGGTAAATCACTTCGAAAACGTCCAGTATCTCCTCAGAAATAAAATTTAGGTGAGGCAATTGCACAGGAAAACTTGTTTGATCAAGAAGCAGGAAAGGGGCACAGGGAAGGTGTCATCGCCTTATTCTGCTCCCCGGAGGTGGCAGAGCAAAACCTACTGCTAGGCTGGAAATCTTGAGATTTGCTCAAGACATTTGCAGTCTCACATGTCAATGTGTAACATGGGTTGCCTAAATTTCCAGCTATACCATGTTAACTGTGCCATAACAGTTAAAGCAGCAAACCTGTCTCATCTGTACCATGCTACCTGCTTTCCTCCCACCAAACAGTGAAGTCAGTCCAATTTTCCCCAGCTGGGGAATCTTCTGGTCTAAAGCACCTTCCTGTGATCTATCAGTAAAATTAAATCCATGGAGAGGTTACTACCGGTATGACCATGCAGAGTTTGTGGTCAGGGGAAAATCTATCTGTAACCGGAATAGTCACCAAATAAGAGTTTCTCAGCAGAGCCCGGAGGGCAGTGTTTTAGCCAGCCTCTAACGCTGTCTCAGGAGATGTGTCAGTTTAAGCCCTGTTGTCATTCAATTAATCTCCAGCGTGGCTTCAGTAAAGAGAGAAGCTCTCCACTCCAGATAGCCAGGATAATCGTTAATTAACCCATTAGTCTTGCTCACTTCACAGTTCCCTTCCTTTCTGTGCTCGACTCTCAAGACACCACTAGATGTTTTTCCTTATTTTGACAGGGCTAAGAATCTCTTTGGGTTTTTTTTTTTTTAGATTTTGGCATGTTTTTAAAAAGAATTTGATGAACACCTGTGATTTCATCTGGAAGTTGTTCTTATCCTCGTGCTGTGAAGAGCTAACTTCCAGATCACCCTCCTGTCCATATGTCTATCAGATGTGTTCATGTTGTGCCGTGTTGGGCAGGGTGGGTTTTTTTAAATTACGGACTATGAGCTTCTCTGACCCTTAGCAATGACGGGTGCAGGTGAGTTGTAAAGCTATCTGCTGTTCAGATAAAATCTCAGATGCTATGGTACAGGTATGGCCCCTGTTCCCAAGAGCCTGCTGCTGTGCTCTGCTCAGAGGGCCACCAGCCACTGCTCCCCAGAAAAGGTTCCTTTGCCTGCAGGGAGACTTACCAGCAGAATCACAGTATTATGGAAACTCTAAATAGTTGCCTTTATTCATTATTCATCACTTCACAGAATCACAGAATCACAGAA
>NW_010291649.1:0-48065 GCF_000700745.2 Antrostomus carolinensis | reverse complement strand
CAAACCATTCCATGATTCTGTGATTCAGTTATATATTGCTGAGCTAAAGTATTTCCACACTGTAGTACAGAAATCACTTCAAAAATGATATCCAGACTGCTCTACATTACAGGTTGTGGCAGCTCCTAGTCATACACTAGCATTGCTGCGTTTACCTGGGGTTGATGGAAAGCGACTGTTTATGTGGAGATTGCTTTTGAAGTTGCCAAATGTCATCTTGCAATACCACTCCAGGATCTGTCTTTTCTTTTACAGTCACAAGGAATGACTTGGAAACCTACCAGTCCATTCAGGCTCTAGCATGGTATATTTGTTAGGCAGCGGTGCGCTGCTTTCAGTGACTCTAGCTGCTTGGGTTAAATACAGAAATTAGCCAGTCACTTGGGTACATCTGCCTTACCCTGTGTGTGATACTCAAGGAAGGGCTTACTAACTGACATAATGGAGTCAAGAAATTAGCCTCTATCCACTTTTGAGATTGTAATCTCCTCCCTGCCTCTACTCCTTATCCCAAAAATGTACAAGGCACTGTTTAGAGCCCATCCCAGTCCACCTGGCCTCACTGTTACTGGGTACTCTGACTGGTGTTCTCTGTTCTGGAAGCACCCTTCCAGTGTCCAAATGGCCTTGTATCTAGCACTGGTTGTGCCTAGTGCAGAAACACTTTTACAGCATTACCCAGCATATTACTGAAAACCCAGCAGATAACAGCTTTTCAAGGTCACTTTTCACACAAACCTCTGTGAAGTTCTGTCATTTTACCAAAAAGTAGAGGTAATTTCTGTTTGACAAGGCTGCTTCAGACATCTAAGACATACATATCAGCCCTACCCTTTTAGTTGCATAGTCTATGTCATTGCTAAGTGATGGACACCATTTGAAGTGTGAATGTTCTTGAAATACCTTTCTAGCATCGGTTTTTCTAAGGCAGAAAGGGTTCTGATACACTGAAGCCTGTATCATCTTTGAAATTGTGCATAATAGTTCTTTTGATTTTTTTATTATTTTTTTAAAAAAACAGCTTCTGGCATAATGTTTTTCCTGGCATGCTAAAGGCTGCCTGTGGTATTCAGTCACACTGAATTTAGTGATTCTTGGGATTTCTTATTAAGCAGCTCACAAAGGCCATAATATGGCTTGCTGGTCTTAAAATCTTCATTGGACAGTGTAAGACTGCTCTTTCTATTCATGGCCCAGCTAGAGCATTTTCCACACTGATACTGACTCAAAAGAAATTTTCTGTCCTCATCAGGCAGTAGGGACCAGTAGGGGAAATGCTGCTAGGAACATGGCTGTGTTCCCAGATCTGCCTGACCTTTTGGATGAACTAGGCAGATCCCTTCTGTTTGCTTTTGATGCTTCTCTCAACCTTGTTTTGTATAATTAGGCTGCCTTAGGCAAAGACAGTTTCATACCATCATTTTGTGAAATACACCAGACAATGGGACCCAGATCACTATTGGAGCCATCTGGGTGCCACTGAAATGCAAATAATAAATCATCCTCAAATTAAGGCTTAAAATTCCAAGTCCTCTTGAATTGTATGTGATCTGTTCTAACTCAAATCTTATTGAAAAGTTTGATTAACTTACATAATCACTTGCAGAATTTAGTATTATCTTTCAGTGTTAACATAGTGTGCTCACAGTATTTGTATTTTTACGGATTAATTATTACAGGTATTCAGATTTTTATCTCTGATAAAGATACAGGCATTTATTGTTTGAATAATTAATATGTGGGTTGTTAGGCTAAAAGGAAATGACAGCTGGTTTGCCTGTTCTACTCTGCATGCTGTTACTAAAAAAGTCTTATGAGACTTCATTGTTTGGGTGTGTTGGTTTGAATAGTTGTGATATTTAGTGAAACATCTTGCTTTAGAATGATTTCTTTTTCTCAAAACCACACTTGCACTTACAGCATTTGAAGTCATCTATTCACTTCTTTTGAAATACCTAATCCCAGCTGGTTCATTATAAACACTATTTTATTTATACCTAGAGTGGGCTCATAGTTCTGCAGTGAGCTGTGGGACACACTCTTCAGCATATATTTGACTTTTTTTTTCCTTTTAAGTACAATGAAATTCTAGTGATTTCCTTATAGTCATATATGAACAAATTATATCACCCAAGTTATAAAGTAGATCAATTAAGATATTGTTAAACAATACTACTAAGGAAAATTTCCATCACTTAAGAACTGCTTTTGTGATAACAGATGTAAGAATTCTATCAGCTGCTGTGCACAGTTCATTTTACTGTACTGCATTTTATATGGCTGCATTTAGAGAAAATACTTGTTCTCTAATAAAATAAATGCTAGTGCAGCGATCCACTACACAAATCTTGATTTGTAATTCACTTTTTAAAAGAAATCAATTTCAGAAGAGCTTTGTGGATGTAGTATAGAAATATACAGTTGTGCTAACTAGGGTGCAGTAGCTGTCTTGCTACTTTGTCATGCAAGCTTCGGAGAAGCAATCGTTTGTTCATTCTGGGCTGTTTGCAGTTAAGGCTGCTGTTGTCTCCATCAGATTATTCTGCTGTTGAATAATAAATAAGCATAGGTGAGTGGCTCCTTCATGCTGTTATAAAGAAAAATTCCCAAGTCCTAGCAGAAGTTCCTGAAGAAAAAGATACGCTGTATTTTCTAGTTTTCAGATCACACACAGTATGGTGGTATTTAAAAATATACTTTACCATATTGCTAACAATACCATCACATTGTTGGTTTTACAGTGTCTTTCTCTTAATGTTGGTTCCTCTTGACATCTTTTGTCTGTTATACTCGGGGTATAAACAGTTTGGCTGTGATAAGTTGCTTGTCCCCCATGCTTAATGGTTCCTAGACACATGGCACACAAGCAGAATGCGAGAAAGGCAGACTAAAGACCTTTGATAGAAGGTTAACTGAATTGCCTGAGTCACTTAAAGATTTTCATCTGTGAAAGGCGTATTTGAAGTTTCCAGTTCTGTTTTGCTTAAAGCTTTTGTTTGGGTGTGTAACTTTTTGGGAAAAAAAGCTGTTAAGATGCTATCATGTTTCTATTTTTAAAATTAATCTTAGGCTACCTATTTTAGTTTTGTACTGAAAAATCAGTATGTAGAAACATATAAATAATTTTAAATTAAAAGTGACATGCAACATAGAATAAATCATGTTTGTAGGTGTCTTTTCTGCTTTAATCCTGTGGATCTTCCAGTATACACAGTAAATGCCCTCTGTTAAATGGCTACATCGTATTCCAGAAGGATTAGTCCATTTAGAATCTAATTAATCATTTAGGACTTTATCCAGACAAAACCTCAATTTCTGTCACAGATTCCAGAGTCATCCCTATGCGGTTCCCATGAATACAAACAATAGCTCAGGGGCTAAAAAGCTTCTCAGCTCCAGTTCCAGGAAACCCAGACCCACCATTCTGACAGCTACCATTGTAAGCAAATTGATGACAATGCTTTTGGAGCGTTATACACAAACGGTCTCTTTTCCCCTTTTGCTTGCTTGCACTGATGTATTAACTGAGTGTGGGGAGTGATGGATACCACCTGCTATATGCATCTGCTTTGATCCATTAATATGTGAATAGAAGAGGGACAGTCTTGCCTGTGCCCTCACCTTCACTTACAGAATCAGAACTTGTAAAAAAAGAAAACTATCTGCTGTTTTTTATCGCTGTGTCAATAACATTTCTGTGTAGTTATACTACAGTTACATTAACATGGCTATTTGCTGACTCCTTCAAGGAGATGCACAGCTGATGCCCAGAGTTTGAGCTGACTCAGTAGATCTGGCTTCCTCTTTCTCATTACTTACCATGGTGTTAAATGCAAACAATGTGTTCTAATTAACCCCATCTTTTGCAGTGTGTCCACACGATTCAGATAGGCATGATCCTCTAACAGACATTTTGAAATGCCACCATAACTTGCCCTGGAAGCAGCATGTAATACCTGAATTATTATACAGGTTGAGAAGGAAAGTTGGCTCCTGTGGGTACTGAGGTGGCTTTTGAAACCTAACTTAGTCTCTTTACAGTGCTGCTCTGCATCATGTAGTGGTACACGGTTCACTCAGGATTCTGTAGCCCTGTGCTGCAGTAAGTTTGCAGGTTTACCCTTGCTGGCTGCTGAATACTGAATGGTACATACATTGGAGCCTCCTGTTATGTCAGCTTTCCTGAGAGCTAGAGATACCTGTTGAAGCATAAAGAATTATTATCAGTGGAAGAAGTATCCAGTACAAAACTTCAGTTTACATTAGTAGAACAAGTCTATCATAAATTATTGAAAGAGCTAGACTGTCAAACCTGGGGATTTTCTTAAGCATCCATCACTACAGAATCTAAATATTTGCAAGTAGATTACATCTATAAGTTCAATCTTGTATACTTTTGGGCTCCTCTGTTGTATTTGTTCTTCAAGAACCACTGTTTCTCTCTGTGCATAACTTCTGGGTGTTGGATTCCTTGCTAATGTAAAAAAAAAAACTTCATCAAAAGGGATAGTAACAGCCTTTTAAATTATTGTAGTTTGTAGCTGTGTAATCTCCCTCAGCAGTACTGTCTGGAGCAAATCCATTGAGCATGAATCACATTTTCTTATTCACGTGTTCTTGAACTTTGAAATTTTGTTTGTTCAGCTCTTTAGGCAGGTCATGAATAGGGAAGCCCTGGAGTTTTTTTATTATTAAGATGTTTAGTATGATCATTACTACAACCTCATCAAGTCAACATGCAGTTTTTGTCCAAAAGTTGGAAAAAGCCCAGTAGCCTTCACTTCCCCTTTTCTTCATTTCTAGTTCATAAAATAATAGTAAAACTTTCAAGCTCTCCAAGAAGGGGGACCATTCTGTTTTTAATTGATATAAGCTGTCAAGGAATCTTGTTTCTAGGCATTGGTTATGAGGCCCTGTACAAGACATCAGAATGGGGATGACTTGAGCAGATTCTTCTGTGGTTAGACAGTGCTTACTTTTAAGTTAAAAATAAGTGTAGAAACATTTGGAAAGCTAAGTTTCGTACTATTTATTTCAGAGCTCTGCTTACTTTTGGTTTTCAGCCAGAGAACCCTATGCATAGTCATTTCCCGCCTAAATAATGGAGATTGGATGTCACTTTCAGCACATGAGTAATATTCCACTTAATTTACCAGGACCATGTATATACTTAACTGTAACAAAGTAGAACTATTTTTGTTGGTTTAGGGGCTTAACTTAGTATTTTGCAGGATTGAACCTACAGTGTTACCTAATACAAAATAGCCGCCTTCTGCCATAGTCATTTTCCTAACTCCCCATAAAGTGTAATTTGTTTGATTGTGTCAGGTGTTATTTAACATGAGGTATTAAATTAGGACTTTCCAATTGTTGATGTTTCTGGGGAAAATTGTCCATTTTAAGCCATCATTTTTCAATTCCTGTTCTTGCTAGATTGTGTAACTTAAATAAGCTTTAAGAAATTTTGCTTGGTTTGAAATATATGGCAATTAAAAGTATTTGTCAGAAGAAAAGGTTTTTATAACACTAAGCTACAATTGCTAGTTTAGAGAAGTTCCCTCCTTGTCAGTTATTAATGTTAGTGCTAATATTATATATTTCAGAAATTATTGTAGAGTGATGACCTCACTCATAGTCATAACTATCACGGTTCTTACAGTAACTAATACTTGTCTGCACTCCTTTTTCCATTAGGGTTTTGTTTAAGACATGGATACAGTATGACCTTTGGTTTTTTTCAGTAAAAATATATTACCTGTGATTGCATCTTGTGAGGAAATCTACAATCGTTTAAGTGAAATAAGTATTTCTGAAATTTGCAACAGAACCTGAGTAACTTAATACGGTCAATTTTATCCCTTCCTAATGCTCATGTTTAGCATTCTTGGAAGGTGATCTTGTTATTTTTCACTAAGTTCCGTAATGCTCATTAACTACAATATTTTTTTACTCTGTTTTATGGTTAATTGTCCACTAATGGAAAGGAAAGGTAAATCTCAGGATGATAACCCTATGCTGAACCCAGACATCAGCTCACTAGGGAGCATTTCCTAGATTTGATTACACATACATGTTACGTGAGCTTAAGACTTTGTGATCACTCTTGATGACTTAGGGCTAATTTCTGGTGCCTGCAACATAAGAATAGAACTGAGGTGGATTCTTAGGAGCTTAGAATTGAAAGGAGGTCCTCCTTTTTCTTTAGGTCTTAAACCATTTACTTGGAAACCTAAAACTACTGAAAATAATATGTGTCATGAACAGTAATGGAATAAATTGTTACCTTTGGCTAGCTAGATAAGCATTAAGCCTAGAATTTATGTGAAATTTACGTGGTCCAAAGGTAGAGAGTGAGTATCTTTTCAGACTTTATTGGGGAATTAAAAATGTTGTAGCTTTGCTGTGCAGGATGAAATGAGGAAAGGTTTGGCATACCCTATGGTAGTCTGAGAAGTGCAGAGTATATAGGATGAACAGGGGATAAAGACATGTCCAATTATTCTCTGATCATGTTAGATCTGAAATCTCTTTTAGAGGAGAGCCCCAGAGATACTAAGCTGCAAGAAAAGCTCTACTAAATATGTTAGCACCAGAAACAACGATTTTTAAACCATCTGTCCAACTCATAAGGATTGAAGAACATAGGGCACAGAAATGAGCAGAAAACTTCAGTTTTTATAAATTCTGATAAAATCATAATGAGATAATATTCTAAATAAGGAATTTCTTCTTGAAAACGGAGAATTTTCTGAACATTATTTGGCATTGTTTCCTGACTGGCAATTAAATTTACTTTTTTAAAAAAATTGTAAGCAGATAAATGTGCCTGAATTAGAAAAGCTATTGTGGGCTTCTTATGGCAAATGCTACATAGTGTATCTTAACTCTTGTTTTCTGCTTAAACAGCTAATTGCAGGCTTTTCAGAAAACTCTATCTGCTCTACTTTCATATTCCTCTACTTCAGAGACTGATTACCTGAAATGTATGAATAAACCTTTGTACGACTTTTTTGTTTGTTTGTTTCTTTTTATAGATCATTTCAAGTGACCCGTTCTGGGTACCAACCACTGAGGAAGAATATTTGCACTTTGGGGAAAAGGCAGACTCAGAGAACCAGGCCCGCAAGTACATGAATGCAGTAAGAAAGCGAAAGGGACTTTATGTAGAAGAAAAAATTGTGGAGCATGCTGAAAAGCAAAGAACTCTCAGTAGAAATAAGTAGCTGTATCTGCTTCCGTTCTCTCCTGACTTAGCTGGGTGCGGGTGGATTATTTTCTATGCAGCAGATGCAAAATTTCATCTGAACTTTGTTCTTTGACACCGCTTTTCTTACGTGGTATAATGTCTGTGGCTTATGTTTTACTAAACTTAAGCCTTTCCAACTTTTATACAGAGAAAATTGCTTATTAATTTAAATAAAATGTAGGCATATTAATTACAATTGGTCTTAATTTTTAAAGCTTACTGCCCTGTTGATCTTTCTATCACAGGATTGGGAACTCCTGATTTAATTTGTTTCTTTTTGATTTATCAGCTGTAATTACAGTTAGAGCTGGTTAACTATTTTGTTGCAAATAAACTATGCACTGAATTTAGCTCCTTAACGTTTTTGAGTCTGTTTTTAAAATTTATTTTAAGTTCTGTAACATATTTGATACTCGCCAGTACCTTCCATAGTTGCCTTTATGCAAATAGATGTAAGCCTATTAAGCATTTCTAAACTATGTGTTTTACTCTGTTCCTCATGTAAGCAGTCATCTAAATCAGTAATGTTATCATTAAATCAGAGGGAAAAAACAGCGTGTGTGGAAGACTAAGCAGTGCAAACCAAGCACGATTTGTTTTTTTTCTCCTCCTTAGAACACACCTTACTAAAAAGTTCATATGATTGTCCTAAGCTGGGAGCTGCCATCTCTGAACTAGGCACACAGCTACCTCTGACAATCCTGCGTGAGTGTTTACAGACTCTTGCAGAAATTTCTACCCATTGTTGGCCTGTTGTCTGGATTTCGGTGAAGGGAAACACTTGCAAAAATATAGAAAATATTTTGCTGTTTGCAGGTGTCTAGGATGCAGAAGCCTCAAAAACAATTAAGACCAAGACTAACAGGGGAAAAAAGTCGGGGCAGGACATAAGTTTTAGTTAAGAAAAATAGAAAACCTGGATAGAAGAAGAGAAACGTAATGCGTGAATTATCTTCTCAGTTGGCTGCTTAGGTTTGTAAAAGAAAGGACAAGAATTCTAGAAGGTTAAGACTGAATAGATAGGTGTCCTTGAAGATTTTCTCATATTTAGTTAAATTAATGGAAAATAAATCCTTAAATCTTCTGACAACTGACTTTCTGCTACCTCTTATCTTTGCTAATTGCAAAGAGTTCTGTTTCAGGTAACCATGCAAACAGATTGTCCTTTTCTTTCCAGAATATAACCATTTCTTTAATTTGTGATTGCCTTACACTCCTTTAGCACCTACCATTCTTTCTGATAAATATTCTGTGTGTGTCAATTAATGCAGCAGGCAGAAGTTACTCATATAGCAGTTTTGTGTCTTATGGGAAAGAAAACTGTTGCTTGTTTCACAAGTAGAATGATTTCGAATGTTTAACTTTTATTTTAAATAGCAGTCTTTTCCAGCTTGTTTGCTTTCATTATGGAAACATTTCTCATTAAGATTGTATTTATGAATTATTCAAACAAATTAATATTTGCCTTCCTTAGAAAATTGTTAAATAAATTGCTGTTGTTCTACAGCAGCCCTAATAGCGCTTGAACAAACATGTTTAGGTAGTTTGGGCACTGCGAGCTGGTATAGCCATGGAAGGCATGGTAACGTACGGCAGCCAGCACAAAACGGTCGAGACATAAATGTTCATAATAAGATCTTGGCTAATTGAGCCACCCTGCTAGCTGAATCCAAGATAGAGTTAGGGATGTCTGCCTGCAGTCACAAAGGTGCTTAAATAGGTGATGCAGAAATGGACAGGTTGGTCATTGTTATGACTGTGTAATTGTTAATTGTAATCTACTATACTTGAGTAAGCAGAAAGAGCATTAACACAGATTTTAAAAGATACAACAATAGCTTTCATATTTTGTCTATAGGAGGGTTGTGAGCAGCACAGTTCAAGTACCTTGTAATCTTCTTGAGTAGTCCTTCCAATAGCATAAAAAGGGAGAGGTGGATCAAGTCAGGCTTTGCGATAGCTGACAAATAAGCAACAAGATTTCTCTTACGAAAAGCTGTGGGCAGGAAAACTCTTTAATGCTACTTGAGGAATCTTTAGTTGATCTTTCAGGCAGCCAGGTTAAAAGGGAACCTTAAACTAATGAGTTTGGTACAGCTAGGCTTGGCATATTGCCATAACTGAGGAAAATTACGTTTTTGTGCGTGCAAGGAGTCACCTGTTTGTGCAACTGCCTGAGACCCACAAGGATGAAAGAACCTCAGCTTTTGCTAAGTGCTTGCTTGTTGTTTGTTTCCACAAACTGGATGAGGGGAATAAGTATCTCCAGTATAAGTGAGAAACTGGGCATCAGTTTCCTTATCTTATTTTACACAGGAGGTAAATACACTGTACTTGGCAATTCTGGGAGTAAAACAGCACTCTTGATTAGAGGAGTGTTCCTCAAATATATCTGTCTGAAACTTTTTTCATTTATAAATCTAGTGCCAGATAAGTACCATTTACAGATGGGACAACCTGAAGAATAGAAGCTTGCAAGTCTGCTTAAAACCTTCCACAGTGTGAGTTGGCAGCAGAACTTGAATTGGGAATTCAGGTGACTTTTTTCCTGGCCATGATCATATCAATTTAAATTCTTCGGGCATCTAAAGGTTTTGGGTATCTAAAGGTTTGCTATTAGGGTTTCTCCTTTCTAACTTTGGTTTGGTTCACAATGCTGTGTAGACTTTTCTGTGCTTCTTCCTAGTGACCTTTGGAAGCAGAAATAGAAGTAGAAGAACATGTGGAGAAGAGGATGTGAATGAGCTGGATTATTTTGTCAGCACCAATTTTTTTAATGCTTGATTTGAAATCTCACATAACTTCCAGTTCATTTTGATTCTTGTTCATAGCAGACTGCCTGTGAAAACTCAAGAGTTGAAATGAGGCAAGGGAGTGTAGTTTTCTTTGTTGCGTCATGTGTAGGATAAGGATGGTCAAGAAAATAGTGATAAGGTCTTTTTAGTACCTGTTGTAGTGTCGACACATAGTCCTTTGGTATTCAGAAAATGTTTTGAAATCCTTACTTGGAGGGCGTTTAATGTTAATAATTTGTTTTACCACATACTACTAGATCCCCACTTACAGAATGCTTACAAGAAATTTCCATCAACTGACATTACTTCTGATAGGTAAAATCCATGGAAATGAAACATGATTTTTAAAGATATTTACATAGAATTTCGAGGTAGTAAATGTTCTCTTAGCATTGTGATTTGTGTTTTTACATTGTTGTTATTCTCTTATTTTGATTATTGCTAAGCTTTTCTATGGATCTAAAAGCATTTTCATTAAATTTGTGTATAATATAGATTATCACTGACACGAAAAATGACCTGAAAACAAATGTTTTAAGATAAGAAATATAAAAAGCATGGATGCACCAAAGCTTTCAATTTCAGACAGGAACATTTTCTTCTTGTATTGCCCCTGCCCCCTACCCCAACAGATATTAATCTTACTAGAATATGTAGAAAGCCAGGTAAATACACATTCTTGTCTGAAACAGCTCTTTTATTTTTAATTATTATGTTTTGAATTACAGATTACAGTTGAATTCTTTGGATTCACTTACGACATCTCAGCTCTGACTGAGGTGTATAAGACACGTATGTCTTTGTTGGTAGTATTACCAGGCACAAGGGATGTTTAAGAAAAGCTGGTGCCATTTCTACAGCCATAACTCAAGCTTCTTGGGAATTTTCTGCAGGGTGGGATCCAAAGAAGCTGGGGAAAGTCTGGCAGAATGTGGAGTAGAATCTCTTATTTTAAACCATGCATAGATATGTCTGTAAAACGATTAAAAGTGTGTACATTTCTTATTGTGCTATTCTTCACCGGTTTGCAGATTTCCTCAAATGTGCAGTATCTGTGATTTGCTTCTTCAGTACAGCCTTGAGAAGGAAAATACTTACAGTGTTGATGTGAGATGTCTGTGTAGGCCTGGCTGATTTTGCTGGTGCTTAGACAAATAGTTTGCATGCAAGATAAAACATTTACATGTAAATACCAATTTGATTTAGCAGTATTTCTGAATTTTGGTCTCTTATCTACTTCATGTGGCTTAGTCATATCCTCTATTTTGAGTGTGTGCTTAGTGACTTGTGCTAGTTTGGATCTACTGAGAAGTAGATAAGACAAAAATTAATACTGATTTTTTTTATAGTTGCTATTAATAAACTGAACTGAGAAGTTTGGGGGACATTCGTCTTTTACAACACTATCATTCCATCATTATAAAACTCATGCAAACCATGACTAACGGGAGGAAAAAATAAATACCATGAAGTAGTGTGGCTTGGGCTGTTTGGCAGAGACTTTTCTGTTTCAACAGATGCTGTTTTCCTACAAGAGCTTTATTTATTTATTTATTGTTAATTTATCCTTCCTCCCCCTCTACTCATCCCTCCTCCTTCATTTCCTACTTTACCAAGGCTCCAACTCCACAACCCTTCACTGATTCTTTAGAGGAATGTTTTTATTATAAATTTATTTACTTCTTTTTACCGAAATTGCTTATCTGTGTAAAGTCTTGCTGATTGTGGAATTTGAACAACAACAAAAAAAGGGAGCAAAATTCAGTAGTGTTTTCCTGTTAGCATTTTTAATAGTCATATAAAAGGCTTGTCCTTCACCCTTACAAAAGTGTTGTCTCACTGTTCTCCAGTGAGATATCTAGATACATTTTTTTTTTCCCCTCAGAAAAGCTGCCGGTGTAAAAGGCTAACAATAAATAATAATCTGCACAGGCAGCAAAAATAAAACTTTTGTCAAAAGAATCTATAGCCTTTTTAAAACCCTGCATTTCCTACATGCTCACAAACACGTTTGCTATCCCCTGAGAGGGAGTGGAATTCAGTAATGTTATGCTACTTTTTTTTGTGAAGTGGCCACAAAACACAGCTAAAATATGCATCTTCTCAAGTGGAATTACAAATGGGAGGCAGATTGATCATCATCACCAATTCAGTGCTGGCTTTTTCCCATCTGTGGAGAGCTCTTTCCAGAATTTTTCATATGGTTCTTTTACACTGTAATAAATTAAGTCAGGTAATGAATAAATCACTCTTCTTTCATTGCTTTCTGAATGATTTATGCCAGTGTAAACTGCTACCCTGGAATATTCTGTTATTTGTTTTGCTATAGCAAAGGCTTCAGACTTAGAGACAAGTCTTAAGAAGCTTTTGAGCTTTAGTGACGACTCCATGACAGTTATGTGCATCATTTTCCCCTCTGCCGTGTTCTCCTGAAAACAATAATTCTGGATTGTAACTTGGTTAAAAAAGAAGGAAAAGCCTACAGTCTTAATGTAAAAAGAAGGTTGTGGAGTAAGCAACAAGCTTTTTACAGGAGGTTAGTACAAAATGATCCCTGGCCTTCCCTTTGCCTTAACAAAGTCCATAGCAGCTTCAGGGGTCCCACTCCTTTGCTGCATCTGAAGGCAGTATAAATTTTTGGCTCAATTTACTGCCTGAGCACTCTGAAATTTTACTGTTTTTTCAAAGGGGAGGATGTAAAGTCAAGGTCAGTCATGTAGGAGTAGGGACTGAGATACCTCTAATATGTGTGTTTGACCGTAAGTCTTTTTTTTTATTTTTCTAATGCTCCTTTAAATGATGATTTTATAACAATCAGCCTAATTCTAAAGACTTGTTCATTTGCTCAGTGATACAGACATATCCAGAGCCAACTGGTGCTATGGAGCCTACCTGCAACTGATTGTTTTCTGTCTTTCATCTCTTGTTATGGTAGCATTTACCTTTAGGAGTTCAAGAGAATGACTGTTTAGAAGAAAAAAACTGGCATTGCTTCATGGAGTGACTGACAGAAGGAGCTGTGTAAGTGGCAACTGAAGCTGCACTTCCCCTGGAGACCAGGCACAGTGTGTTCATGACAAGTGCTGCTATCATTGGTCTGGGAATTGAAAGCTGATCCTATTTATGAATCCGTGTCTTCTTCTTCTGGTAATGGTGCTGTTATGCAGTATGAACAGCTTAGGAAGGTTATTTTAAATTAACCTTCCTGTGTTAAAACAATGTCTAGTCTGTTCTGATCACATCCAACGTTGTAAGCATCAAGGCCAGTGAGTAATTTGACTGCAGCTGGTGTGAAAGGGAAAGGCTGGAGAAGAAATGTAAAAATGCTGTGCAAAGAAACAACATCACACTCGTATGAGTGCCTTTATAATAACTGTTTTAATTGCATAATGAGATTGCTTTGTTGCTCTGGAAGTGTTCAATAATAGATAGTGTGCAAGTATGTTACGTGGAAGATACACTACCTTGACAGGCAGAATGTAATTACCAGTCAGAGCGTGCCTTCTGGATAGCCTTGCCTTGTGAAGGAAAGAATGAAGAAATAAGCCTCTGTGGCTTGTTTCTGTCTCCCTCCCTGTCCTGTAGATTTCATAGAAACCCCTTGACTGTGTCAGGCTTATCATTTCAGAGAGCACAGTGGAAGGGAGCTGTGTATTCCCAGCAGCAGCAATTCCCAGCAGCTCTAAATACCCTTTTCAATCCTTTTCTGCCAGCACCCAGCAGTGAATCATGGCTTCTATTGAATCTTGCTGCTGGGACAGGTGGAGCCTGAAGAACTGCATGCAAGCATATTTTGAAGGGATACTATTCTGAGATCCACAGGCTGCATGAAGGTGGAAGGCCCAGAGTCATGAAATTATGGAGCTTATTCTCCTCTCATGTGAGATAATGCTATATTATTTTTTTATTCTTGTTGTTCTTTCTCCGTTGAGCACCCCAAAGCTCATGAAAAAGACTCTGTCAACCTGATCTGGAAGAGTTTGGGCTATAGAAAAGGGAATTACAGTGACTGTCCGGCTTTCTAATAGGTGTCATTTTTGCTTGAGCATATCAACATAATTTCTTCCAAGCCAAAGAGAAGATGCTAAAACTGTGGTTGACAAAGGAAAATACTTAACTGTGTAGACAAGAATTGGTGGCTGACAAGCTGAGCTCTGCTTTTAGTCTAGAGCTTGCAGGTAATGTATTTCTCTGTCCAGAAAGAATGAAACTATGTATTTCCTCGTAGCTAACTAAAAAAATGGCAAACAGCTGCATCTTCTAAACACGTCGGAAAGGTGAAGTAACTTCAAGGTTCCTTGCTTTTGTTGTATAAGCAGATTTAGTAATGATATCAGCAGTTTGGACTTGAGCAATCTCATTGTCATATTGTGTGTGATTTACTCTTAGATGATCAAAAGAACCAAGTTCCCCAGTCCATACTATTGTCCATGTTAACCCAGAGAGCCCATGTCCTGTGAGGAGGTCCCCAAAGGAAAACAGAAGTCACGAGTTGAAGTTGGATACTAGCTTTAACCTTGGTTGGAAGGAGCAAAGGAGCTGTTAAGTGAAGAAAGTCACTGAACAGTTGGAAGAATCACTGACCAGTATGAAAATCATCCCTACTTTGTCAGACGCTGTTCAGAGCAGCCATGTGACTGGCATGGCATTTGCATTGGTGTGGCAAATTGACTCCCTTGTGTTGCCTCCCTGGACGACAGGCATTTTTGCAGCTGATTACACGAAGTGTGATACATAATACAGCCTAGCCTTAAGTTTTTGTTACATATAGGTTGAGATTTAGGACCAGAATCTGATTTTGGGTAATTCATTGTGGTTTATGTGAATTCAGTTGAGTCCTGTTTGATTTCTGCCAGATGAGGATCTGGTTTTTGTGCCACTTCCATTTTGGTCTTGACTTGCAAAGTAACAGGTAGCTGTGATAATGCTAGCTGAGCCTTTTTTCTTCATAGGTTTATTACTGGAGAGCAGAAATATGTCTGCAGACTTGTGAGCACTCCTATAAATAGCAAGCTACTGTGCAGAAGGAGACTGTTACTGTTGCCAGCTCCATGTTTTTATGACAAATCTTGTGATGTTTTGTTTTTCCTAAAAACCTCAGGTCTTGTATTTCATCAGAATCTCTATTTTCATAAAAAAAAAAAAAAAGTTTTTCCAGCTTGATGTTGGCATCAAATTAGAGAAAAACATGAAAATGTTTGCAGCTTCACCATGATGGCAGAAAAAAACCAAATGCATACAAGAACCCCCAAATATAGTATTTTACTTTAAAAGCAACAAACAAAAAATCCCAAACCACCAAGTAAATGAAAGACCTGTGGTTTTGAAGGACAGACTCTTAGTGTCTGTGTTGTGGTCTTTTACTGTAACTGTAAAAGTGACTTTTGTAATACTTTTTATAAAGTGGTGGTGTTTTTTTTTCATTGCAGATAAGCTTCTTGCAAAATTCTTACTTAAAAAGAAAAGATGTTGAATCCTTTGGAAACATTGGTCACTTTATAAAAACAAAGAGCTTCTAATAGTCCCTGAACAGATGCCTTTTTCTCTAGATTTAATTCTTGATCTGAGTCTGCATGATGCAAAGCAGAAGGACTGGAGGCTGACGGTAAATCTGCTAAAATGTCGAGCTGTTGGGGGGGAACTGCTAGTCTTGATGCTTCCCTCCTTGCTGGATGTGTGCTGAGTTAACCTTGCTTTTTATCAGGGTGAATGTTTAAAGAATAGTTCGTTCTATTTTACTTTGTAGACCTTGGACTGCATTTTATAAAGATTTTCTCAAAATACAACGTTCCTTTAGCCCCTAGCTTGGCTCGGAGCCAACAAGTGTGTGTGTACTGTGCTTTTATTAGAGAAGTCTCACGTCTGCCATCAATTCTTTGAATAGAAGCACTTGGGCTAAATCTTTGGGTGACTGGGCAAGTGATACCAAATGAGACTACAAACCAAACTAGAGCTTTCCTCTTCTCCCCCGTTCTTATGAATTGGCCTTTCTTTGCTTTGTGAGAGAGATAAAGACTTAATGTAAGTCTTGCACAATATCATTATCGAGCACTTCTTCAAAAGAGAGAGAAATGACAAGTTGTTGTTTTTGATATTTCAGATGTAAAAATAAATTTGAAATTATTTCAGACCAGCTTTAATCATCCTGAATAAGTAATGAAAGAGCTAGAAGTCACAGTGTAAGCCTTTCACTCCTTCTGTTGACAATAAATGCTGTTGTAGATGAAGCAGTAATCGGGGCCAAAAGAGAGAAAGATGATTACTGGATAAGCGGGCAAACTTCACTTTTGAAAGTTGTGCAACCAGAGGTAACATTATAGAAGAGAAAATAAGAATTTGATAGGTTCAAAGGCCTTTTTGCTGCAACAAATATTATTTTGTAAAGGGTGATAGAGTTGTTACAGAGGAGATTTGCAGAAATAAAGATTTCCTGATACTTTGAAGTTCTGCAACTTTTGTTAATTTCCAAATCAAAGGATATTTTCCATGACTTTGAGCTACATTGGTTTTATGTTTTTATTGTCTGAAAATAGATTTTTTTTAATTTTTTTTTTTTTTAGAATTATAGCAAAGTAAGGGGAGTTTGATTATTTTGCATCCCTTTTACTCCATGGACATAAATCTTTTAAATCATAGGTATATGATTTGAGTGTTTCAAAGCAAAGACAGGGACTTCCCTTTTTATGCCATATTTCCTTTTCTGATGCTGCTATATCAAACCTCTTGGCAGTGATATTCATCACTGACTTACAATGACACTCCCAAAGAGCGTGCTGCTTTTCTTTTGAGATATAAAAATAGGGGAGGACATCCCAGCAACTCATTAATTTATCAAAAAATGTGTTTTCTCTTTTCCTTCAGCCCTGAAAAATGTCTTTTTGAACACTACATAATTTCTGTACAATGGTTTGGTTTTTTTTTAAAAAAAAAAGCTAAATGTATACTTCTGGGAAGTGAAACGAATGATTTGTGGATTGTGTAGCAGAGGAGGGACTGGTGACAAAATCTGAGGTGGTTTTTTTTTTAATGCTGATTACTTAGGGATGTATTATAATATCTAATTAGAAGTCATTACCGGTTTATGCAGCATTAATTCATACAGCCTTCCATACATACACCCTGTTGAGTCCCTCAGGGCAGGATGGTTCATTAATGGACCACGTTCCCCAGATCAACTGATAGGGCTGCGTCATTCACCTTCACCCACACAGATGATCTGCAAAGTGAGCAAACATTTACCTCATGAAAGGAGTCTGAAACTGAGTTTCCACTCTCAGCACTTCCTGCTAAAGAAACAGCCTTGGGTTTTGCTTGCTTGTTCTTAAAATAATAATAATAATAATTATCCTAGCCTTTTAGAAGGAATACCCAGAGGCAACCTATTTCATAGAGCGGTCGCTTTCCTCATGATGGTCGGTCTTCCAGCATGCCAATAGTAATCAGTAATGGAAGGACCTGATTCTAGAAGCTGCTAGGCTGTGCTGGGATATTGTGATAGCATCAGGTGGGAGTAGCTGTGAAGCATGTCTACCACCTGGAGGAGCGTTCACTGTAATCTCACATGTGCCATGAAATGTTTGTTAGAGTTCTGGTACAGGGCAAATGGAAGGAGGGTGAGGGTCGCTGCTAAGAGAATATGGGAGTTCAGAAATGGGTCTAATTTTATTGATGTATATAAAAAGAAGTAAGTTAATAATTCCTTTTCTTAAGAAGGATGTTTTGAATACTGAGAAAATCCTTCTCCACAGCTGTAAGATGCATTTAAATCACCCAGCGGAAGCAATGATCTATATTCATGTAAATGTGTTTTGATGTCCTCTCAGAAGTTTAAATGAAACACCCACATCCAGGAAGCTAGTTAGCTCATGCAGAGGAGCACAATGGCAATTCTGCATTAAACGTCCTATGTAGGACTCCTTTTTCACTTCAGAAGCACTGAACTTTGGTAATTTATATTTATTTGAGATGAAAGAGGCAAGCTAACAATTCAATGTTTATCACTTCTAAATAAGAGGAGACCTTGTGTTACAAGTTAATTCATAATTTTTAAAAACTTTCTTAATTTTTGATGAATTGCTCATTCCTGTTGCAAATGATTGGCATCACTCCCTGTTCTGTAGAGACAGCTTTTCTTTTTACCACAGCACAGCAGCCTACACCCCCCATATCACAGGAAAATGTTGCAGGAGGTAATGGAGATACAGCCAGTAGGATTCTGTAGAAATTACTCAAGGAATAATGAAAAGTGGATGTTTTCTCAGATAGTATAAATTTGTGTAATTCTCTTGTCCTGATAACTAACATTAGTTAGCTAGTGTTGTAGCTTTTTTATATCAAAGAAGTTAAACTGATTTATTGTGGTTGAGAACCTATGGGGGATTTTATTCTTTATGCGGATTTGGATCTTAACCAGCCTGTAGAATTTTAGTGCAAGGAAAAGCTGTATATTAAACCTTACATGAAAGTTCAAAGGCAATCTCTCCTTTCTTTTAATGAGCCCCATTACTTAGTTCCACGTAGGCATCAGTGCTTCTATTTGAAATGGAACCAGATCTTCTATTCAAGCTAACATATGCTTATAATATTTTCTTTGTAATGTCTTAGCAAAAATAAATAGGATTGGGACCCTTGCAGAGTCAGCTTTTTCATGAGTGAAGCTCAGAGCAAAATCTACAGCACTCTACTGTATTACATTTGAGAAAGTGCTGCCTCGGTAGCTTTTATCTAATGCTCAGCATAGGCTTTACTTGTAGGTCTGTTTGATTATTGCCCCTTGGAGCAGATAAGTATATGGAATGATCTCACTCTATTGTTAAGATAATTTGTCTCTGGGGATTCTGACCTTCTTCACATTTCAATGACATCATCCTTTTTACAGACTGTAAATCACTGATGTTGACTCCTGGTCTTGCTAATAAAACCTGCAGAAATACAGTATGGAATAACAACATGCTTATATTAATATTGTTAGATGTATAACTGACTTGTGGCTGCTCAAAACTATATTTTAAAGGTAGTAAATTTGGATATTCATAGCCTCATTTAATGCTCCTAACTTTTCCATTATATGCCAACTCATATAGTGTGCGCATTTATCTCAGATGTAACTTGGGTGGTTTTTTAATTCTGTGATCTAAATAGCTTCATTAATTAGCCTAAAACACAACAGCAAAGAGAAACTTTTCTCCACAATGACTAACTTTTAAATTGCAGCAATACTGGAAAAAATCAAGATGTATCAGTTTACCTACAGCAAATGGCCTGCATTTATAGAAAAGGCCAATTTTGCATGAACCAACGGAGATGATTTTCTCATTTAACACATGTTTTCAGTGGAGCTTCTTGCAAGTGGTTCTTTCAAAATACCTGTGAGTGGTGTCTATCAGTTTCTCTAGTAAATGCCTTCATGTTGTCATCCAGGGGTGATAAGTGCAAGGGGTGATAAGTGCCATTTTTCTGAGTCTGAAGAACTCAATATTCTTGCCACGGCCTGTTACTGGGTTGAAGCAATGAAAGCCTCTTTCCGTTGTTGGTCCTTCCATGTGTTGGTTTGCGTGCATTTTACCTTTTGGGTGATATGGGTCTTCTGTGTTAATTTGTATTAATTTCTAATGCTTAATTAATGCCTCATATATTGGCATTCAAATCAACCAAATCAAACCAGTGTTTTCAGACCACTTGTGTCTCTGAGAGCAATTTGTGTACAGTCACTTTCACTCCTTCTCCTGCATATTCAGACAGTTTCCTGTTATGTTTGGATGGCTTTGCACATGGAAGAGGAAGAGAAAACAGTTCTTAAGAAGATAATGATTGCAAGGTACACACACTGGACAATTTGGGAACTAGTTGGAAGACTGTAGAAATTATTTTTGACCATGTTTTATTTTATTTCAGGCTGGCATGTGTCCCTTTTGGCTTATTAATGTGATCTGTGTCCTATGCTAATCTAAAGGAAAAATGGACAAAAATTGAAGCTGCTTTGCAGTAGCTGCCAATGTGAACAGTGATGTGCAAATACAATTTCTATGAAGCTCCTAACTCTGGGATTTGTTTGCACAGGAAAAACATAATTTCACAAGACCTGTGCTAGTGATTGCTAATCACAATTTTAATAACCAAATCTCCACTTTTAGTCATGTATCAGTTCCACATCCCTAGTGATACCATAAATGTTTTAAAAAAACTTGGCTGGACAGTAGTGAAATCCAAGTGTGAAAAAGATCCTGTCCTTCCTGTCCTTCCTTCCAGCTTGCTTCTTTTTTTCTTTGCCTATTTTCCTGTATTCCTTGTTTTCTTGGGAAGCTCCATAGCTGTAGAATATAAGTCAAAAGACCAGCAAGGTCGCACGTTCTTTGCAAGCAGCCAGTACACCCTGTATTGATCATTCATTTCTTTTGCAGTACTCCCCCCAAGCTAAAACTAACCTGAAATCATAATTCTATCCTTTTCCTTTTCATGTCATTCTTTCAGTTTCTTGTTTGAAGTATTGTTGTCTCCATAAAAGTCCATGGGAGGTGTTTGCCATTTTAAAATTGTTTAAATGTTTTTAAGGAAATGTTGATAACAGCCTATCTTTTCCTAAAAAGACTGAAAAGAAAAAAACAGGGGTTTTTTTTCCTCATAAGTCCAGACATTTCCATTCGGAATTACATTTCACCTCATAGATTTATTTAAAATGATCCGTGCAGTTTGTGTTTGTTTTCTTTGTGTACAGAATTACGTGCTGCAGACAGCAACTTCTGGGCCTTTTAGAGCTGCAGATCAGAAGGCAAATGGGAGAGAAATATTCTGAAAAAAAGAACCAGACTGTAGTCTCTGTTATGCTCTTTATGTATTTTCCAGATGGTTTTGCTTCTAACCTTCAGCATTCCTCATGGGACACTGATGCAAATCTGCATTCACTTTTTTTCTCTTTGTATATAACACACAAGACCCTAAAGTAAAGCACTAATTTGCAATATTAGGAAATGTGGCTCGGTGTCCCTGTCCCCAGTGTGAACATGCATATTTAAATATGAATGAAAGTGGGCCAGAACCCCCTTGGAGCTTCGAGTTGATGCACAGACTGCCTGTTCGTTCTGCTTTAAGTACTGTACTTTTTTTTTTCCCCTTTGCCAAACAACAGCCACCATATGGGCTGAGCTTCAGCCAGTCAACTACTAAATTACAAACACTCTTTTGACTGTAAATTGAATGGAAAAGGATGTCAGTTATTGCTTTCCTCCTGTGGCCACACCACAAGAGCACCTGCAGTAAAAAACTGGCATTGATGCTCTGAAAGGCACCACATGCTTCTATTGTTAGCCGAACAGTATCTAACCTTGGCTTTGCTTACCCCACTCCTGTTGCAGTGAGAAGATTGCAAAGATAAGAGCCTCACTTTTGAATACCAGTTCACTTAGAGACACGTCTCTGCACTTATCCACGGTATTTTGTTTCCACTAAAGGAAGTAAAAATCTGCTTAGGAAGATGGCTATCTGTGGTAGCCTTCAAAGAGAAGCCTTTGACTTAGGCACGCTTACCATATTTATTTTGAAGTTTGTTATGAAATTATAACTGCTTTCTCTGAAAGCTTCACACTGTGACCAGTTCAGCTCACTTACAGGATTATCTGGTTTCCAGCCTGAATGCCAGAACAAAACGATTCTGTTCCTCTGCAAAGGTAGTCTGGAATTTGACCGTTCCTGTATCCCCAGGGCAGGTTTGAACTAGAAGCCACATGAACATGTGCAAAGAGGGTTTGAGGAGGGAGAAACGGATAGTGTCTGGAGGCAGTGAACTGGGCAATCCATTAAGGGAGGCAGCTGTTAGGCCAAGAGAGGTTCCTTGTGTCCCAATATGTAATATGACAGCTGAGCTGGGGAGCAGGCTGCGAGAGCGCCTGCAGCTGCTGCCGTCAAGGGCCTACCAGCCCTTGTGTTCTAGGAAGGCTGGTGAAACTCTCCATCATCTGCTATGTCCATTAACTCTTTCTTTCCTAGATATATGTATATATACATATGTCATTATTGAACTAGCCAAAATGTTTATTCAGTCTGTGATTTAAAATTATTGGGAAGAATGGGTGGTTTAATAATTAGGGTGTTTTCATCTTCTGAAGCCTAAAGCTACATAGCTGGCTAAACTATTAGTGGTTTTGTTGAGTTCTCCAGTGGATTGTTAGATGGGTTACATAGATGGTTTTGTTCAAAGACTCCTTCAAATTCAGTACAAACGTAACCTCTACTCTTGGATCAGGAGAAGGGTAGTCATTAGGTGAAGGCTCAGTGCACTGAAAAAAGTATTACAGTGCTAAGGAATTTATGGGGTGACCAAATAACATTCAGATTCTTAATTTACAATTACTGCTTATAATTTAAAATTGTACTGATTTGAGCCCTTGAGCATTTCTGCCAATGTCAAAACTCACAGTACTTAAACATAACCAAATAATTCTAACATTAAGCTGTCTGTGCAATTCTGGTAATTCTGATAATTCTGGCAGCATGTAACATCAAACAGGTCGTGTATTTTTATATATCACACTGTGTAGTTGCCCTTCTCCACAGAACTGATTGGATGATAGAAGCTACTGCTGTTTGAATAATCTCAAAACAAGCTGCTGATGGTCAAAAGTTGTTTTTAGAAAATACCCTGTATCTTTAGAGGGTTTTAAAATCCTTTCTTCTGAGATGGTAGGTGATACTTATATGATGAACACTGTCAGATGGTTCATCCTTGGTTCCTCTCCCAGCCCTGGGCCTTCTTTTAGCATTCATGCATATTGTGATACTTTAACTAACATTCTTGGAAAGTATTTCCACATTTTTTTAAGCTAAGAGTCAGAAAATGTAATGTCTTTTATGGTGTTTTTTTGGATATCCATTTATGCCCTTGTGTCCTACCATCTGCAGAGTGCTGAAAATGAATAGTCCAGGTTTCCATTACTTGTATCATTTATTAATGTTTGGCCTTCACTCTTCCTTTGTTTCTGATTCTAAACATTTGGTAGATAAAGCAAGCATATGTACAATATTTGTTACTTTTTAATAAAACCTGTGGGGTTTTTTTAATTTTTTGTGCCATTTAAAACAGGTTTGGAGAGATGCTGTGGCATAGCTGGCAACTGGAAATCCTGTAGCTGCTTCACACTTACGGTTGCACCTTGTCTTTCACAGTGAGCTTGTTTTTCACTTCTTTCCTAGATTCTTAAAAAATAATTTAAGTATGGTGCATCTTCTAGGAAGGCAAGTTTGGGAGAGGTATATGAACATCTGTATTTTAAGCAGCACTTCTATTGCTAGCTTTTCAATGTCTGCTTCCTGACAGTTTCCCCATGAGTATCTCCAAAATGTCTTGACTGACAAAATTCCAACTCTTCTTTCTTTGGTTGCCAGGTCTGAGTAGAAACTCCTGGTGAATTGTTGCAGTGTTGTCTTCAGGGTTCACCTACATGATAATACAGTAGAGAGGAAAGGGAATGAAGTGGCTGCTCATCAGAGCAGGGAAAACAGGAAAAGAGACATGGGATTGTGCAGAGGGAAATGAAGACAGGAGAGCATGAAAAATTTTACAGTGTGGATAAAATGTATGTCTCCATTTCTGCTTCTCCTCCATCACTCACAGCCCTGGGCTTGTACCCAGAGAATCACAGAATGGTTGAGGTTGGAAGGGACCTCGGGAGGTCATCTTGTCCAACACCCTTGCTCAAACAGGGTCACCTAGAGCAGTTGGGTTTTGAATACCTTCAAGGATATCTCCAGGACAGCTCCTTGGAATTCATACATATGCCCTTCCTAGACATGCCAAAATCTTCCAGAAGGGAGATTTCTCCAGAGAGGCCTTCTAAGACCTGGGAAAAGGTCTCAGATTGCAGTCTTGCTGGGGGGTGGGTAGGATGCAGGATTCCTAAATTAACAGAAAAAAACATACATGTAGGTAGGAAAGCATGTTTAAATGTGAAAATCTGTTAGGTTGGATTTCTCCTGTTACAGGAATCCTCAAACCTTCAAAAGTCTCTGAAACATGCAGGTGGATTCAGAAATTTGTATTTCTGCTGGTCAGAGGTTGGAAGTGTGATACTTGTGTCTTAAATATGCTCTATAAACAATATTAGGAGAGGCAAATCCTAATCCTACCCAGTGTCTTTTGATAAGCTCAGTGTGAGCTTGCATTAAGATATGCTCATTCTGAATTTACTTTTGCTCAGAAGTGTTTTGGAGTTACTAAATTTTATTTTTTATGCATCATGTGTTGCCATCACTTACCTTAAGTCAAGCAGCTGCTTTTATATCCTGTTTTTCTGTCCCTTGCTAGCTCCGTGCCTGGTATGGGACATCTTGCTGCAGTCATTCTGCTTTGGACGTGTCAGTTATGTAAACAGAGAGCAGGTATAGGTGTTACTTCCTTTGGACTGTGTGAAAGTGGTGCTGGCAGCATAGAAAGAGTTGGGCTGAAGTAACTTTCTTCCATTAGAAGAATAAAAATCTGAAAATAATAAAGGTCTGAATTGTATCTAGAGGTAAGGTGACTGTTTCTTTCAAAATCTAAAATATGAATCCCTGCTTCTTCCCTCCTCTGAATTCCAGAAAATGATTTATCTTTTATTATGGATGGGTTGAGGTTTTTTTAAAAGCAAATGTTTTTAAATGGGTGGTTTCTTTGGTATGCTGAAAGAAAATAAATACATTCAAAAGGCCTGAGAGTCTAACCCCAGGGAAGTGCTGAAGAAAAGCTAGACAAATTCTTGTAGTGACTCCTCGAGTCCTTTGAGTGACAGGTTCAGCACCATTTCCTCATTTGCTTCATGACACTTAAGAGTCATCACAGAGTTCTTTCTTTAAGCATTTGTCAGGGCTGCTCTGTGGACAAGAGTTACACAGAGTTAGTCCGGTGACAGGAGCTGAAAGAACGATACTGGTGCAGGTTCTGCTGCCATGGGAGGAAGGGAAAAAAACAAACCTCCAGTGAGTTACACCCACGCTGACAGTTCCCACAAGGCTTTGCTTTATTTCTGCTTGTGCTCAGGGAGGCTTTTCCTGCCTTTCAGTCATCAGCCCTTGAATGCTTTTCCTCCCTGGCCTCTCCAAACACCCCCAGCGACCGCAGGGAATTTTAGCAAGTAAGTGAGTAGCCTGCAAGGGCCCCTTGCCTACCAAACCCTCCAGCATCTTGTGGCATTTGAACCAGATGTTGCCTACATCCCCCAACTCACAATGATCAATGTTTCTCTCTTTTTTTTTTTTTTTTTTTAAGGTTTAAAGTACAAAACAGAAAGAAACACTAAACAGTTAATGAAATAATTTGTATTTAGTGTCTGCTTGGTACTGTGGAACCCAGGAGCTGTCCCTGACAATGCTTTAAATAAGCTCTTGTAGCTTCTGTTACAAAACAGAGACCTGGACTTGGAAAGAAAGAGGTGGTTTGAAAAAGAAAGTGGCATGGGAGGCTCTAGCCCTCTGTTTCCTAATGGGATGTCAGTAGCCTACCAGTGACACCATCATTTCCTCAGGTCTCTTCCCTTTGTGTTTACAACATTTCTTCTGACAGCTGAGAAGGAAAAAGTTTCCAAGGGCTCAAGGTTTTTTTCAGCAGCACCCAGAAGTCTGGCACCTTACCCTGACCTTGTAAGTCTGCAAAACTGGCCTGGAAATTAAATGGAAACAGATTCTCTCTTGAGAGTCCAGCTCCCTCCTACTCCTGGTTGGGCCAGAAATACTGTGAGAACAGACAGATTTCCTAGCAGTATTCTGGCACTTTCTTAACCGTTCTTGGCCAAAACCAGAAAGTGTTAAAAAAAAAAAAAAATCTATAGGAAGTGGGAGGAGAGGAGAGCACTGGATATTTTTAAAACACAAATCTTATCTGAGTTTTGAGAAGAGAGTTTTGGGTCAGTTACTTTGTCTGACTGGTTCATCTACCCTTCTCCTAATCCCTGTGTTTACTGCAGAGCTTT
Source organism: Antrostomus carolinensis (assembly GCF_000700745.2). Taxonomy (NCBI): domain Eukaryota; kingdom Metazoa; phylum Chordata; class Aves; order Caprimulgiformes; family Caprimulgidae; genus Antrostomus; species Antrostomus carolinensis. The sequence continues at coordinate 22,089 of NW_010291649.1, read as the reverse complement.
GTGGTTTCCTTCCTCCGGTCCCCTTGGTTATCTGGGTTGGCATGGAGCCTGGGTTCTGCTTCCCTTCCCCCTTGTGCACCTTTGTGTCCCCAGCCACTGGATCCTGCAAAGGCAAGTCTTAATTCTTCACACACTTTTTTTGTGATTTGCAGCTACTCAGGGGTGCCCTTTGCAGGCTGTTGTGCTCAACCCTCACTGCTTTGCCTTCAGCCTGGCCTGTGGGTTTTTGTTTCTTTTTTTTTTTCCCCCTTTTTTTTTTCTGGCTGCCCTGAAGTGCTCTAAGAGCTGCTGACAGCCCAAGGAAAACTCGGCAAAATATTCCACACAGAGCACTTGCTTGCCTTCACCATCCTTTCCTGTGCCATGTTCATTTTTATTTAGGGGTAGTAGGGAAAACAGGGCCTTTGGGCTTTGGCTGATCTGCTCCTGTTGCTGTCAGACACAACATGCAGATCTGGACCTACCTGCTTTTATCACAGCAGAACCAGCTGGAGCACCATCTACCCTGCATCCAGACCAGCCTTTTAGCTCTCTGACTACTTCCATTGGTTCCTCATCAGGAACTTGCCTTTCAATCAGCTGTACAAGCCAACTGCTTTCAGCTTTCCCTGGTTCTCTTTCTCCCCAGAAGTTACCCAGTCAGCTCATCCTTCTCTCTGAGTTTAGCTCCTTCATTTTTATGGTTCCCATTAGCTGCTTGTTCCCTTTCTCCCTTGTTTGAGAGGTCTGGCAGCAAAGCCTCATATGTTTCAATACTCGATGTTTCAAGATTTTTATTTGCCTGGCAAATAAGTAATGCTTTTGTAAAGAGTTAAGGAGACATCTTTTAATGTGACCATGGCTTGGTACTTTCCCAGCTCCTCAACTTGATCAGTGCTGTACCAACTCCCAGGCAGTGTTGAGCACTTTATTGTAAGCCGCAATGGAAGACATTTAGCAGCTCAGAGAAAGGTGGTAAGACAAGCTGAGCCCACCCTGTCTCAGGGTGCCTTATGTGACAAGCCTGGAGAGGAGGCTTCTTTCCTAGTTAAGGAATTTCAGAAACTTGCTGGTCCATCTTTAATTAGGAAGGAGTATTTGCTAAGATTTCTTTAGACACAACTGTCACAAGCAGATCAGTATGGCCACAGGCAAAGACAGCACGTGAACACCATAGCCCACCCCGTTTCAAATACTACAAAGCATCCTTTGGGACAATTTTCAAGATCTTGCTCAGTATGTGTGTAGATCTCCTCCCATTAAGAGTGGAAATTTTAATGTTGAGTAGGTGAGGTCAGTAATATTTTCAAAAACAGTTTTGAAAATCTTGACTCCAGTTTCTTGGAACCACACAGACTGCAGCTACATGTGGGTGCTTGCCTGTGCCCCTTAGGTACCTTGCTTTAAGGTACAGAGCTGTCCCTTTATGTCACTTCCATGTTAACACAAAAATAGCCCGAAGCAAGAGAAGCCAGTCTAAAGGTACAATGGCGATGACTTCAGAAGTAATTTTCAAAATGAGAAGCTCTTGCTTTGAAAGCCATTTGGGTGCTTTAGAAACCAAACTCTGAACCAGGTGGCCTTCTCGGTGTTTCTTCCTACCTCACAATGTCTGCTTCATGCACTGGAACTGGTCTTTGCTCTCTAGATTTCTTTACTGCAATGCTAGAACCTCCTTTATTCCATCATTAATAACTATGTTGGATTTTATTTTGAAAATGTTTTCTCTGTGTGCTCCCATCTCTCAGATTTTATTCCAAACCAGTTTTAAGGATTGCAATCCCTGCCAGAGTCCCTACAAATCTTATGACTGGATCTCATGACAACAGCCTCTTCAATGTTGTTGATTAATCTTTGTTCTCTTGAAGGTTAAGAGGTTTGCACAAATAAAAAAGCCCTCTCTATTACTCAATAACTAGCCCAACTTACATCCTAATACTACAGTGGAAAATTTGACTGTTGTGGGCCAAAAGAATCTAACCGTGTTACCAAAGGCATTATGCAAGAATAAATGAAGTTACATTCTGTTCACACTATTCAACTCTCTGCATAATTTACTTAGTATTTTAATCATCTTTTTGAACAGTCCTTACTTTCTGAAAGGTCAGAAGTAGCCTAAAAATAGTTACCATCATCTGATGGCTGCTTTCTGGATATAAGATTTGATTCCCAATAGACAAGATTTTCACATCATAAAACTGTAGCTATCCTGGCAATAATTAGCATCCTTGCGGATAGTCTCATACAGAAATGCAAAACTTGACTGTGTGCTCTTTGCTTTTAGAAAGTGCTATTTATATGGGAAGCTCTTTGGGGCAGGGACTGTCTCGTGTTATGAATGCTTCATACAACTGAATCTTGAATTGTTTGAGGCCTGAAGGCACAAATCTAATTCCAAGAATAGTATGATTGAACGGACGTGGAGACTAAAGCAACTTTCTCAGTCCTAGACATGACGTCAGAACAAGATTGAGGTGGAAGTGGCAGAACTTGTACTGCACAGGCTATCTGCCGTTTGGATGGAAACAGAACTTCATTCTCTAGGTTTATCAATGGGTCACTGTTAGTGAGTACTCCCAGTTTGCTTAAACTTTTAAGATCTTTCCGAGTACAGGAATTGCTCTTAAAATCTTGAAATAGTCTGTTTCCTTCTTTAAAATACCAACAAGAGAAAAGTTTTACTTGCTTTGATTCTGCAGCGAATGCTGTGGTTGCCGCTGGTTGTTAGTAGCGAGGATAGATGCAATAACAAGTGCCAAGCGTTAAGGTCACTGTAAGCTCAGGATTAAGGCATGAGAAGTCACTAAGTGAGCCAGATCTGTTCACAGGAAATGAAGCACTTTTTTCTATACTTGTTTTGACTAAAAGAAAAAATCCAATCTTATATAACTTTTTGTTGCTTGATCAGAACATGTAGGAGAAATGAGGCTAGACCTGTCAGGCAACCTTAAAAACATTAATCTTAAGAGTTGAACACCCAGACATTAACTGGACCCAAGAAAGTGGTACGTATCTTTCTGCTTTAAAACTGAAGCATGGTTATTTCTGTTAGCGAAGATCTTATTGTTCACCCATTGCTAAGCAGAATAGAGAATTAGTAAAGAGGAGCTAAGATGGCCCACAAACTAGCAAGATCCGTGGGACTGCCACTACCACCCCCCTCAATCTTCTGCAAAACTGCACCTCAAGATCTTATTCTTTGAAGATCTTTGCTAATGTCCTCACAGGCTGGAAGTTGCAATAAAGTTTCTGATATTTATTACCTAACCCCATTCTTCTAAAACTGTTTCGTTCCCTTCCTCTTCCTTTGCACTCAGCTTCAAGGATGGTAGGAGGAAATAATCAGGAAACCCACCTAACATGTTTTTAATCCTGGCCAGATGGGAAAATTCACGCCTGGCTCCAGAAGCTAACCTGTTTGGTTCAGAAATCTGCTCTGACAGTTATGCTGCTACCACCCAGTGGGCAAGGCACCTTTCAGCAGGGAGAGCACCTGTGCCTGCAGGCAGTGTAGAGAGAAAGGCAGGGACTGAGGCTGCTCCGAGCCAACTGCTCCCTCATCCCGTCTGCTCCACCAGCACAGCTGTACTGGGACAGGCCACAGGTCTGCCTGGGCCAGCATCTTGTTTCTGATGGAGGACAAATATTTAAACAAAAAAAACCCCAAAACCTGTGTGTGTATATATATAAAAGCTTCTGGAGTCAGGCAGAATTTTTCCATGAGCCCGAGATTTTTATCTATATAAATATATATTTATATAAAAATAGAGTCAGTCTCCCAGCTCTCCTGTCTCCTTTGTATCTTCTGAGCAGAAGAAGGAGGAAAGGGAGATGGTCTCGTCTCCTCCCAGTCCAACCAAATATTAAGTGAGGATGTACAACCTGAATCAAGTTTTTAAATGTAGAAGAGTTATTTATGCAATTTGGGTTGTTGCTGTTCAGTAATTAACGTGGCGTGGCTGGGAGAACCGCTAGTGCTGGTGGGAGTAACTGTAGGAAAATAATTTGAGCATGTAGGGACAGATACTTGTGACTGAGAATGTGTCTCTAGTAAAATGTGTGCATCCTTGAAATAGAAATGAATAAGCTTGTGTCTGGATTTGGAAAAATAATTGTGTGTGTGTGTGTGTGTGTATGGCAGGAAGCTGGGCCTGTAGTGTTTGGCCTGGCTCCATCTTCTGCTCACCTACACATACAGCTTCTCATACCCACAGCAGCACTGTACAGTGTCCGTTATCGCTCTCACAGGCATTATTGGAAACACTGTGTGGACATTTGCTGTACCCTGACTCTGTAAAATGGATTGTGTTTCAAAATGCATTAGTATCTCTAGGTTAGTGAGCTGCCTTGCTCCTTTCCAACCAGGTTCTGCTTTGAAACTCATGCTTTTTAGCACTTTCAAAAAATATCTGCCTACATTTGTCTCTTGGCTCCCCTTCCTTCCCCACGATGGTGGATCATGATACTTTAACAGAACTGAAATAGTAGTACATTGGGCATAAAATTGTGTTTAATGCTGTGTTTGCTTCCATGTTTGGATGTGACCTCTTCTAGTCTGGATGAGACCACAGTGAGAATGGAGTTTAATAATGAAGTGGAATCACAGAAATATAGAGAAGAAGCCACTATAGGTCATTTTGTACTACTCTTTCATCCAGGCAGGATTGACTGTAACTCTCATTTCTATTCCTCTCAGGCTCTTTGACATTTCTGTCTGCTGCAGCAGTTAAACTCCAGTTTTTACTCACATGCTGATGCAATAGCTTCTACTCAGTTTAAAAGGAAAGGAAAGAATAGATAGGAGTCCTTGATATGCATCTAAGCAATAACTTCCTCTTGCACACGAACTTCGCTGGCATAGGTCACTGCATCAGCGCTCAGAGTTGAGTCTTGTAGATGAGCAGCGTTTAAAAATTATACAGCTTTTAATATGCCCTGGGCCAGCCAGTTTTCAATTACATTCACGCCTGCACCTTCTCTTTGATGTGCAATGGTTAACCCTTTTGATACACACTCACTGCTACCTGTGCCAGTGGTGCTGTGCACTTGCCAGGAACAGATCAGTATACGCCAACACACTTCCCAAGGCAGGGAGTCAGCCGTGCACTCAGCTGTTTCCTTTTTTCTTTTGTTACTGTTTAAAATGCCATTAGTGAGGTGTGAAAGTATTCTTTTTTGAGGTTTTTTTTTTTTTTTTTTAATGGGATTTATCATAGTCTAGGGCACAGCAAGGTATTTTTTTTCCTCTGCTACACTACCATGTATGAGTGGTACTTGGGCATGTTCCCTTGCCCCTGGGAACCATCCAGCTGCAGGGAACTATCAGCTTCTCTCTGGGCACTGGCACCAGCTGGGCATATTTGTCTTCATTGGACACTCCTTTCACCCTGCCCATCCTGTGGCTTGTGCCATATTTTATTTTTCCTTGTTAAAAAGAGACATTCCATATTCTTCTAGGATCTGTTGTTGTTATTGTTGTTTGACAGTATAAATAAAAGAAAAGGGTCTGCAGAAAAGGCTGTCAGATGGGTTAAGCTAATGATCCCTAGCAGTGTTGACTTGATTTGGCAGTGGAAGCAATTTAAGGAGTGAACTGCTTATTAAAATGACCTCTACTGCATATATCTATACTCAGTAATTGATACAGATTAGCTAGGAGTTAGTGTAGCTTTTGCTAATGGATTAATCCTGGAAAGCCGGACTTTTTTTTCTTGGGAGCAGCTCAGAACCAAGTCTGTGGTTGCTGCAGGCTTCTGTGTTCTCCATCCCCTGCAACATCCCCTTACTCCAGCTCCTTAATGAACCAGTGTGTACGGAATCTCCTCTGAAAGAGACATGCACTGTGCAATTATAACGGTACCTTTCAGTAGAAAATGCCCTCAAAACAGAGGCATAAAACCAACCTAACAGTTTTAAGGACAAAACAGCTGTCAGGTTTAGAAAAAATTTGGGTCTTGATTTAATTTTATTCTGTATTGCATGTGGAAGCATGCCAGGACAAGCACGCATACATTGTCCAAGGGGCTTGCAACAGCAGTTCTATATGCAAGGCTATTCAGTTCAGGAGTGCTGGTGTTCTTGGGAATGCATGCATGTACCAGTAGAGGGCACGCAGGCTTCATTAAATGGGGACATGTGCTAATTAATAAATCTCAGAAGTAGGTAGGAGCCTACCTGCATCCGTATCGTTCCCAGACAAAGGGCTCATTCAGCCGTGCAGACGCTGCCCATTCCAACAGCCTTGTGTTACCCGAAATAGGCAGGAAGCGAGGGGGCATAAAGCACATGTTTGGAATTACATAATCCGTTGTCAAACTGTGATCATGTTTCATGTTCATGCTTAGTCAGACTGTGGCAGTGATTAGGGTTGACTAAACAGTTACCGTACCTCCCATTTTTTCCATGGTGTGGCATCTGCTAGCTCTGTTCATCGTTAAAGTCTCATTCTAGGCAAGTGACACGTAGCGTGGATCGGCCCCTTAACGAACTAGAGGAAATCAGAGAGAATCAGCAGTTTTTATACTGTATTAGCACAGGATTATTGGGAAATGTGAACTTAAAAGGTAGGCTTCTGCATTTTAGAAAACTAAATCAAAGATAAACTGTACAGTAGACTTCTCTGTTTTATCCTGCCCAATGCACTTGCAGTACATTCATAATCTTCATAAAGGAGAAAATGAATTGGTGAAATAGGCTGTTTTATGGTAATATCCCATATGTTATCAGATTCACGCAGGCAGAATCACGCTAATGAAGAGAAATTGCAGTTTATGTAGGGCTTGCAGGCCTCGCTTAGGCAGATTAACAGTGGCAAGGGTAAGAGGCAGCACACTGCCTTGGCAGGCTGCCCAACAACTAATCAATGCAGATGGAATCAAAGGCAGTGCGAGTCTGATTCCCAACAGTTTCATCTCGGAACAGGAATGACTATATCTATCAGTGCTCGTTGATAAGACATCCTTTAAGCTTGTGGTAAGAATGAACCCATTTGGGGAGGCAGAGGCTGGGCAATACTAAAAGTGATAACTCCACATGTGGTGCAGGGGAGAGGTGGGTGTTTAATTTTAGCTGCTGACCTGATTTCATGCTGAATGACAAGTATCTATAGGAATCCTCAAGGGCCAATCAGTTGCTATGCTAGTGAGGCTTTTGGAGAAATGCATTTAATTTTATTCAAGTGATGCCTTTAAGGAAGCACTTATGACTTTAGCTCTTAGGAGTTCTGACTCCTTCAGGTTGATTTCGGCTAGTGCTAATCTGAACTTCTTCCACGTTTCATGCTGCTGAAACTGAAGTCTAATTCAATTGAGTATTTAACATGGCACACACTAATGTTCTGAAATACTCTGATTCTCCTCTGTGCTGTTCAATTATTTCACCAATAGGAAAGCAGAGTTGGTGCAGAATCAAAACAATTTAAGTCCTTTTTCCATTTGCATGCACAACCTGAAGTGAGGTTCAGAAAATGAAGCAACTGCTGAGCCTCATTGCGGAGGAACTCCTTTGCAGAGGGTTCTCCTTTGTGGCTTTGTGCTTGAGGAAAGTGTACTTGTGGTGACCCAGGAGAGGGCTTTCATTTTTCAAGAGGAAGGCTGGCAAAGATCTCTCAGTCCACATATCAAGTCCCTTGTCATAGAAGACACTCATGAAAAAAAAATGAGAGTTGGGCCCACACATGGGGCAGATGCTTCACTTTCTACTGGTGATAGAATCCTGGCCACTATGAACATTAGTCACTTGGAGTACTTCCCTTGGCGTAGTGTGTTTCTAATAAAAAAATGAAGGCTGCTTTCAGCTAGGAGCTAAGCATCAAATTGTCCAATATTATTGAATGTTTAAATACAAAGTAGTAGAGCTTTCGCTACTGCTAATAACATGTGGTAGCACACACAGTTGTTCTGTTCATACTCTATTCTGCTGCTCTTGCTGGCTTATGTTGGTAGGGTTTGGATCCAGGTTTATTTGATACCCATCCTTCCGTAGGCGTATTGATAATCAATCAATATTGAAAGTTTATGTTTGATGATCACTTTGCATTATCCCTCTCTCTCCCCCCCCGCTTTTGACGTCAGTGAAAAATGACTGGACCCAAATGCCAGGCTTTGTGGACAGGATTTGTTTGTTTTCTGTGGCTAGTTGCTGACTGGAACCTCATCTGCACGTTTGTAATGGCTTTTTATTTTCAGTTGTCTCTGAGTCTGTCCAGTGATGAGTTTGTTGACAGATGGCTTTTCCCTTGAATAAGATACAGTGACTAGATGTTCTGAATGTCCCAGAAGGGCTCTGGCATTTGTCCTCAGGCCAGTGAAAAACACCCTGGCATTTTCTGCCTTCTCTGAATCTGCCTTTCATTTGTCCATTGTATGGATTCCTCTAAGGATGTGGAAAGAAAAAGGTTAAAATGTGGTTATACCAGGAAAAGTGACAATTCAAAAAGGCCTTTAACTCAGCATACCTGCAGTTTCGGTGTATTGCAGTTCATGCTTACTTGCTTCAGTAAGTAAATACATTCTTTTACCACTGTTTGAAGCTAACGCAGCAAAAAGGGAAGGATGGATTTGATTCCACTTGCTTTGTTTTGACTGAGTTCCCGTCCCTTGCACCCATGCAAATGGTTTGAGGTTCTGAGGTTGCACAGACAACGCAGATGCTACAACAGAAAGGCAACAGGGTTTTCACATGGGTGTAGTGGGAGCTGTGGGATGTTTTTCCTCAGTGGTGATGTGCAAGCAGAAAAGAACTTAATCTGACTGTCTCCAATTTGAGTCTGCTGGGTTGGCACCTAAGGGAGAGGAGGATGCCCCTCTCCCTATTGTCGATATGTTAACTGGTCTTGAAATAGAACTGCTGAAATGCAATCCCTGAAACACACTGAAACCAGGCATCCCGTGATGCTAGGACTGGTCCATTTTCCAAAGGGAAAAGAATCTCAAAATTACAATACTTTATATAATCTCTTAATCACAGTTCTCATGGAGCCTTCTAAGAGCATCCGTTCTTTAACAGTTACAGACAAAAAAGCCTCATCCAGGTAATGTACTTGCTGAACCCGCTGTGCTGCGGCAGCTGGGTGCTGGGGACAAACTCACCCTTTTCCCCGGTGATGGTGATGTGCAGAAATCCACCCTCTGCCTTTTTTTGTTTTACCGCACCAAATTCTTCAGTTTTGCAGCATGTGAGTCAACTTGTAAAAATGACTCACAAGCTCATTCGAGGCTTCTGAATTGGGAGCCCAATTAAAATACTACTTGTAATGCACATATTGAAGAGAACGCAAAGTGTCTGTTCCTGAGTGTCAGGCATTAGCATAGCATATCTGAAGGCCTGTCTTGAGATAGTCTGATACTTGCCAGCAGGAAACCTTGTGTTTAATTATGGTACAAGTAACAGAAAAAATGTTTTTAACATCAATGCAGGTAAAAAATTATATAATTAAACTATAAAATTGATTAATTATAAATATATTATCATTTATTAGTTTTAAATTATTTATTTATTTATTTGCTTATTTATTTCTATACATACAATGCCATTGTAAGATAAAATGTTTTATTGATAAGACACTGAAAAGATTGTTTTCCTGCAGGGCTACCATACCTGGGAATCAGCTTCTACTGTTGCTGGTTTGACTTTCGAATAGACATTGCCTTAAGGTTTAACTCGGTGTCATGAGGGCAGGTGCTCCCATAGAACTGCAGAAGTAATTCTTCAAAATATCAATCTTTGGCCTTCAGTGAGCCTTTACATCAGGACCAGCCAATCTTTCTGACATTACCACCCACGCACCAAAATCCTCTCTGGAAAGTGATCTCACGGAAGAAATGGCAGTAGCTGTACTGCAGCACCAGGGCTGAGTTTGAGTGCACCGCAGGTCATAGGGTGACTCAGTAGTGTCAGTCGCGGCTTTCCTGACACATTTCCTTGCACAGGTGAAGACTCAGTCATGCTGCAGGTCCTGTTGACACAGTCCTAGCATCAACCTGTATTTTGACTGGTGTAAGTCATATATAGTCCAAAACTAGGCACTGGCCATGCCATCAGCAATTAGATTTTTGCCAGCAGGCAAAGTTCTCCAGAGAGAGCATGCAGACTGAAAAACATGTCACCCAAGCTCAGCAAAGATGATGTTTGTGGTATTCACATGTGGCCCTTTAACATTACTTGCTGGCATGTACATCACAGCACTTTTACCTCCAAGATTTTTCTATGGCATCAGTGTGAGCCTTGGGGCAAGAAGGAGAGAACTGCAGCAAAAGGCAAGGAATCACTCAAGGAAAAGATGTTTCAGAGTGTGATAGCTTCCTGGTGTTCTCTCCTCTCCCTGGCCAGGCTTCTGTGTGGTTGGTGTAGAAGAAAGGTCACACCTAGGAGCAGCACTTGCCCAAATTCTCCTCCCTGGTCTCATGTCCAGTTTCCAGTGGGTATAAAATGGCAAGATCTGTAAGCCTGGTAGTACCATGTTACCAGCCTTCTACGGGTGAGCAAAAAAGGCCCAGTCTTACATTAAAGGGATTCACTGACAAAAGCAACAACCTTAAATTGGAAATATTGAAATGAACAGCTATTCTGGCTTAAGTTCTTGTTGAAAAGGGCAAAATAAACTGGTCCCATGTTCTGGGAACTCTATGCACATGAATACATTTTTCTTCAAATACATGGCTAGTAATTGTAAAAATGAAGCCCGATCTTCGTCCTAGCAAAGTTCATGCAAATCAAATGGGCACATGTTCTTACTACTTATGAGTATGTAAATAACATACATGAATAATTGCCAGTAGGTGGTACTGTGTGTTTTTCAGATTAGTTTGTAAGTTATTACTGCAAGTGTTTTGTGTTTGAGGTGATTTAGAAAAATCCTGTCATCTTTAATGTATCATCTCAAACCATCATTGCTTTGAATTCAGTCCCTGCTCTCACTGATTTAATAGTTCTGTTTCACAAACATCAGCCCATCTCAGAGAGGCATATTCTGATTTCCCTTTTCAAGTTATGGACAAACCCAACTGGAAATATTTTGAAAACTGTCAATTAGTACGAGCCCTGAGAATTCACGTGTATTCATTGCAATGATTGAATTGCTTTCTAGTGTTTGATTTTTAGGAGAAGAGTTTTTGATAAATAAATGCATTATTTTAATGATTTATGAACTTAGAATTGCTCTGTCACGGAAGCTGTTTTGAGAGTTCCTTAAGGAGCTCACTAGGAAAAGAGCAATACACTTCCTGGACATCCTGTTCTTTTCAGTGTCTCATTGTCCTTTGTAAAGAAAGGAAAGAAGTGACCATCTGGAAGAGACTAAGGCTTTTGGTGGAAACCATCACTTCCTTGGCCCCTAGGTTATTCCTTGCTGAGAGTAACCCCTAGTAACTGTTCCCCTATCCCATCACGCAGGAAGAGAAGCCCACTCACCCTCCTGTGAGAGCAGTTACCTCGTCTCCTGTGAGCATGTAAAAAGAGGCTGTACATTCCTCCTTCCTCAGGTAATGACCAAACCACGGTCAAGGCTAAGGTAATGACCTTGCAGCCCGGCTGATCTCTCTTGCTGCCTTTGTTGTGCTTTTGGGAAGGGAATGAATTTTTGTTTGGCGGAAGAAGGGGATGCCAGTGGTAAAGATTCTTTCTGTGGTGTTGCCTGCCAGGAAGCAAGGCAGAGGGTGGGAAAGGCTCTATAAATATTTCTGCAATAACTCAAAGGCAGTTAGCATTTTGGTTGATTTGTTTTTCCTGGGGTGTTTGAGACTGGTCTCCTCTATGCAGGTGTCTGATTCATGTGGGGCTTCCTTTTTCTTTCTTTTCCTTCTTGTTTCCTGCCTGTGCAATTGTTGCTTGTGCCTGTAGCACTTTTACTCAACCCAGCAGTCCCACTGAATGCAATGGGGTTATTTGTGCAAATGCTTTTCATCATGAATATGGTCTGCAGAGTCAGACCTTTTGCTTCTTCCTTCTGCTTCTAACCTGTCCCTCCCAAGTTTCCTTTCTCATTGTTTTCCCTTTCACTTACGTCTGCCTGCTGTTAGAGCAAGCTAACAGAGAAGGAAGTGGGGGAGGGCTGTTTCTACAGGGGTTTCAGTGCAAATAGCTGCACATCTTATAATTTCTTGAGCAGATTAGGCTCTTCTTGGCATGCACTCAGGCTGAGAGCATCACTCATTGCCAGGTGAAGTTAATGTCTTCGTGCCACCAGTGTCTACAAGCTACACTGGCAGGAACTGTAGTGAAAGTAAGGAAGGGAGTAATGTGGCCTTCCCAGAAGCAGAATTAGTGTAGCCCAGAGGAGCTGTGCAGAGGAGATCTGTGTCTGAGTCAGGCTGAACAGATTGCCATTGAGCTGAGGGAGCCGTAGCCTTCCTGCATGTGGAAGGCTTAGGCATATTGATGAGGCAAATTACCAAAACAAAGCTTCCATCTTCAGTGGTGAATGAGTCTTGGTTTCACTCTACTGCAGCTTAACTGATATTTACTTATTTACAAAATATTTTTTTTCTGTCTCAAAGTAATATTTATGGTCTCCATTAATCAAAGAAAATGCAGCATGATGTAAATAGGTGTTGGAGATGATCACATAAGCTTGCAGCCTGCTTCCAGTCTCATGCAGCCATGTCTAACCACTCTAGGATGGAGGTGAAATGTAGTTCCAAGCCCTGCTTGCCTTCCTGTATTATCTATTGTCCTCAACCTGTTCCCTTGGGAGGTAAGTTGACTGTGTGGTAGCAGGTGGGATGGAATCCAATTTTGTGAAGAAATGATTCTTATTGACTGGAAATAGTATCAAGTTAGACATCCAAAGTTGGAGTCCGTTTGGAAAATGCTGACCTTAATATTTCTGTTCTGCTTTCTGTGTTTCAAACGGTAACTGCTAGAGGCAAACTCAAGTAAGAGGCATCCATGCCACCCTGATGTGTGTCCTTCCCAGCATATAAATGTACCTGTTAGCATACTGATAACAGAAAACAGATTAGTGAGAGTTGGTTTCATGCCTGGAGATTGAGTGTCATGAGAAATGTAGACTATCGAAGGGAGCAATCTCAGGGGTCGGAAGTTGGTTGTATCATGTGGAAGGCAAGAAACCACAAACTCAGTAGTAGAGAAGTGTTGCAGAAATGAGAACAGTGATGTTAATTTAGCAATTGAAATCAGCCACGCCAGAGGCTTTTTAATTGTGTTTTATTTGTATAGAAACAAATGGTCCATCCTGGAGCAACAGTATTTCTGCTGGATGTTTGTTTCTTCTTCTTACTCAGTGCACTGGTGACATCATGCTGTGTGGTGATAGGTCTCAAAACTCCTCTGAGTTTTCTATTCAGAATTAAGGAGAAGAGTGGGAGGTAGCTTTATCTAAGTGCACACAATATATAATCTGTGCATGAATACAAAAGATGAGATAGACGGGACATTTTATTATTCCTGTAACAGGACCAACCCATCCATGTTACAGCACTCTAAAAAAAGTTATTCCCTCTCAAACTACATGTAACATGGGGTTGTGCTCAGAAATGTACTTCATCCCATACACACACATTCCTTTGAATATGGCTGAGCTGCCTTTGTCCTTGACTAGACAGCCCCGAGTGGGGCACAGCACTAACTTTTCATCTGAATCCTTAAGTGCTTTTCTTCTGGACTCCATTCTCCCTCTTGAGTTAACATGGTCTGAAATACAAAAACTAAGAACATAATAATTATTTCCATCTTCCTCTCAACATTTTCTTTCTGCTAAGAAGGGAAAGCATGAGGGTGACACACTTCACTTCATACTCTCCTGGCGGGCTGCCAGAGCTGTAGAAGCCAGGAGGCTTTGGCAAGGCAGATATGGTAAAGCTCGTTCCATACATCTTCCCAGTACAGCTCCTGACGGGGAGCCTTTAACATCGAGCATGACACATAAGCCAGAAGGATGTAAAGTAACCTCTAGGTCACTGTCTGGAAGTGGGAAAGATAGTTCTAGAAATCCCATCAACTTTCACCCAACACCTTTGCTTCCTGTTGTAGTCAGTGCAAGTTAAAAGTACAATTGAGGGTTTGGGTTCTTTAGATAAAGTACAATTTTGACTGGGAGTTACTAAAAGGCAGTAAAAGTGGAAGCACAGTATGCTTTTTTCAGAGTCCCTTCTCGGTGATTGCCATTTGAGGAATGAGGATGTCAAATCTGCCACGTTGCACAAAGTTATGGCAGCTGTTCCATATTGCTAGATTGGAAATTAAAATGGAGATCTATTCAAATTGTCTGACACTTCCAGCAAGCTTGAAAGCAATGCTTTAAAATATAACAGAACTCTAATCTGGGTCCTGAGGGATAGTCAGTAACATTGAAAGCAAACTTCTTTTTCCAAATTATTTTTAACTACTTGGTGTCTTTTCCTTGATAAATTCTGCTTTCCGTGGCAGCCACAGGATCCAGCTGAAGTCAGCACTGCTGAGAATGTTAAAGACCAAATCCTAGGCGAGAACATCTCAGTACGTCTACATTGTTATGACAATAAATATTTTCAGGAATGTTTAAGCTATGCTAACCTTTCAAAAAGAATGGCTCACATTTCTATTTTCTTTCATCATAAATGTGTGGTGCCTGAATCTTCTTAACAGTTTCTTCATCTAAAGATAAGACTGGATTTATCTGTATCTGTAGAGGGTAAGGCAATCTCTTAGTTTAGGAATTTGTAGAGGTCAGCTTTTGCCTGTCAACACACAATCAAATCTAACTTTTGATCCTAGTGTTGCTGCTTTAGTAACACTAATTTTATAAAGGCTAGAAAAAATCATAATCTAGGAAATGAAGTTCTTTTGAAACATGCGTAATTACAGACCTGTGCTTCAGAACTCGAATCAAGCCAGACTGATTTGTTGTTGCTGCCATAAAATATTATTTAAAACCATTAATGTTTTTATCTGGTAGTTCTTATTCCACAGAAAGAATGCACTGTTGGCATCTTCCAGAATTTGTTGTTGTTGTCCTGAACATGCCAGTTTATCACTCATACTGAGCGTTAATCACTGTGGTAAATGTAGCGTTGTGATCTATTCAGGAAATATTTGATGAGGCTTTATAAAGTCACTCTGTAAAAAAACAAAACAAAACAAAACAAAAACAACCCCCCCCCCCCCCAAAAAAAAAAAAAAACAACCCAGACAAAAGTAGTCCATTTTTTCCCTTGTGGGTGAAATTCACCTGCCCAAAGCTCAAATAAATATGTGACAGACTCTTTGACTAACACAATTCCAATTCCAGTGCTGTCTGTTCTGGTTTGCTTCCCACACATCCTGTAATGACAAAGATACTCTCTTCTAAAATACCAATGGCTTTTTCAGGGTGGCACTGGAAACTATGAAGGGCTCAATGGGCCCTGGAAAGAGCAACATGTTATTGATTAAGCTGTCCTCTGAATGAACCCTGGTAAAGAGCTGTATTTCCAAAATTCTAGATGAAAGACTCTGTATACAAATAATGGCAGGAGGAGCGCTCTCTGAGATGATATGACTACATAAATAAGCAGTGCTTCAGTGCAGCATGTGGTTTTCTAATTTCCAGTAAAATGGAATGAGTCACACATGACAACACCATTGCCACTAACCAGTGTGGCATGGCATCTGAAAAAGATAGCACTGGAAGGGTGTGAACTGCAGAGCAGATGATGGGGCTTGAAACATCTTGTTTGCTTTGGCAGAGCAACCTAAATCTCGATGCTTTCCCACAATCTGCTCCAAGGATATAGGTTTTGCTGTGCTGTATCAGATTATTACTCTGGGAATTTGTGTCCTGCCTTTGCCAATGGACAGCTCTCGACGCTTCAGATAAAGATAAATGCCCAGACTCCCCACAGGGGAATTCCAGACTTAGATGGTGTTTCTTCAAGTAGGGTTTACATTACTGCAGAATTATCAGGGGAGGTTTTCTTTCTCCAGTACCAAATCATAAAGGATACATCTACTCAGTGAGGCAAACAAAGGCCCAAGACAGCTCTCAAGTCCAGGCTCACATACCATACATATTATTTATATGTAAGTACATGCTCTGGTATG
Source organism: Antrostomus carolinensis (assembly GCF_000700745.2). Lineage (NCBI taxonomy): Eukaryota > Metazoa > Chordata > Aves > Caprimulgiformes > Caprimulgidae > Antrostomus > Antrostomus carolinensis. Next base: position 6,093 of record NW_010291649.1, on the reverse strand, counting down.
GGCCTTAGGCTGAGTTCACTCCAGAGGGAAAGTCTAGCCAGTGTCTTAGCACAGGCCTGAGCTTTTCTTCCTCATGTTTGGAAAGGTGCTGCACAGGACCAAAACTCCCAGTGACTGCTGCTGCTTCTGAACCCTGAATCTGAGAAGAGTTTCAAAAGATGCAGGCCCAAATTAAAGGGATTAAACAAACCCCTCCCTTTCTGCTCTCAGGCCTCTAGAACTAGGGATCAAATCTTCCGGTGTTAATAAACTAGAAACTCGGAAACTTTTCATGCAAAATACCTCCAGCAAAACTGGAGGAGTCTGTTCACAAACAAGCTGAAAATGACCTAGCACACACGCTTGGTCCCCGCAGCAGGGCGTTAAGGTTGTCGACTTGGTAGTCATGAATGACTTGTGCTTTCTTGCATCTATTACGTGCAAGTGGCATCAAACACTTTTTCCTTCAAAGGTTTCTCAGATCAAATACTTGTTAAAGACGAGATGGAAGGAGGACGCAAGTAATTCTTTTTCTCTTGACACATCCCTAAACACAGCACTTCTGAGTGCCGTATTTAGGCAGAATTAATGGTGATGTTTTAGGTACCCCAGCATTATATTTTCATCGGTTTATGTTGCTTCCTGCCTCTCAGTATTGTCCACACTAAGGGCTCGGGAAGAACAGTAGTGCAAGCTGCCATTTAATTCCCTGTAGATGGAGATTGGCTGTGACAGAAACGCCTGTCGTCCTGGCAGTCTCTCACATCTGCTGAAGGCAGAAGAGTATGTGAAACAATAACTCTGCCAGCAGATGTGGTTCTGTAGGGACAGTAGTGTCTGTGGTACGAAAATTCTCTCCCAAAATACAGATCTGTGGGGACAGTAAGTGTCTGTGTCAGGGACAACTTTGCAGCATCTGCTGGGACAGTAATGTCTGTGATACGTAAATGCATCTCTGCATCTGCTGGGTCAGTCAGAGAGAGATGTATTGTATATATCCAGTTTTAGATGTGAAAATCTCCTTCACTTTCCTGTCATTTGGGAGATTCGTTTGATTCTGCTTCCCACAGAGTTAATAAGAACTGTTCTTACCACATGAGATCTTGAACTTCACTTCATTCGTGGGTCTTTTGCACGTAGGACAGACATGGACACATTTCAGCTGCCAAGAAATACTGCTACATTTTCTCCTACCAGAGTATTAATCATTAATGGCTTTGTTCTCAATGAACAGCCTGAGTATCTTCAATGATGCTCTTGTGAGTGCTAATGCTTTGTGGCTGCAGTGAGAGCATCACATGAGAAATGTGTTTGTTCAGAGCAGGGATACACCACATACACAGTGTTCTGACCCAGACCAGCTTTCAAACATTGCTAAGTACAGGTGTGTGCAGATAAAGATTTTTAAATTCGCCCCATCTCTAGGTTAGGCACCGGACCCAGGTTAGGAAGGATTGTGCTGGAGATGGTCAATTTACCAGCAGTAGCAACTCCATTCAGATGTCAGGGTATTTTGCTACAACAAAGGCTGATGTTGACATTTTTTCTTGGATAGAGACAGATGCAAGAGTTTCTGCCTCAAGGTTATCCATTATACAGCGTGTTAACTAGATGTTTTAACATTGTGCTTCCTGCAGAGACAGAAATGGATGATGATTAATACTTATCAATTAAAATCTAATCTTTTCCCATGGGTATTTATATGCTGAACTTCAACCTACGAGGCAAGTCTGTGACAGGAATTAGATATTCTTTTATTGGAGAGCACTGGGATTATGATCAGGGATACATTATTCACTCATTTATTATGAGTATCGCATTTTTGCCTAGATTCTGCCTAGCCATTGTATATAATACAATGTCTCTGTACATTATATATACACGCACACAGTTTCTGTACAAAGGAATTTATAAACAATTTGCATTAAAGGGACAATTATTTTCTCTTGCTTCTTGTAGCAGCACAGAGTAAGGGGGGGAGGGATGGAGCAGAGAGGAAGCAAAGGTTGTACATGTTTTATGACCATAATTATAATTTACTATTTCAGAGATTAAAGTGAAATTAAAATTGAATTATAATTTACTATTTCAGATATTAAAACTGATGAAAAAAGACTTAAGGTTATGAGCTACCTCACAGATCTATGAGTTCTGTAACTCAGTCTAAACACACAAACCCTTTTTAAAAAAAAAAAATATATATATTAAAAAAATCTAGCCAGCGTTTAATAGACAGTGCCCACAAGTGTGATAGGTGCTTTACAGACTTGACACGCCAGTGCTGCATCGCAAACTGAATACTGGCCCAAGGGCCATGGTAACAAAGAGCTCCAATCCTGCAGCCGCGTGCAGAGGAGCACTGCACTGAGAGCGCTGTGCACAGGAGCAGCCTGCAAGGCTGGGCTCTAAGCACATCATGTGAGAGCAAAGGAAAGGCAGAAGTGATTGTCATTGTTGAACTCTGGTCAGCACAGTTGTTAAATGCCGTTAATTCAGATATACTGTGCAGTAACCCTTGTTTGTAAATGAGAGGCAGGATGGAACAATAACGGCAGGAGGCCACTCACAGTCCAGGTGGAGAGTTTTAAAGTGGACAGGAGATCTGGCTGGTTAGTTCTGATTTATTATAAAAGCATCTTTATGCTTTTTGAATTGCCTTTCATCAGTCTTGTTAAACAAAACTGCATTCTTATACGGCAGGTCATCCCTACGCACATGCACACGCTGATCGCTCAAGTCAAACTAATAGCAGACACATATGAAGAAAGTACAGTATGTAATGCCTGTTACAAAAATCTTTTTTGTTTTAATCTACTGGAAACAAGCGTTTTAGTTTAGTAAAGCCATTCACAACCGGTGTAAGTTTACAGTATTGTATCAACATTTTCAGGAACTGGTTGTGACTGTTAAAGTCTGAGACTTTTTCTGCTTTTTGGTAAAATTGCTTTTCACAAATTGTCCCAGGAGATCTTTGTTTAAAAAAAAGTATTTAGCAAATGAATTCTGTAACAGGGAGAGGTGTAGAATTACAGAGATGAAAGTGCATGTGGGGAAAATCATCATCTCCCCGTTTGTGCCTTTTGATGTGACGTTCCTTATCACTAGGGAAAGAGGCGCTTCTGCAGCTTCCCTGCCCCTGAGCCTCCTTCTGTCCGAGAGAGGTATCACAAAACCTCTCACTATTCCATCTCCATTTTATTTCTTCTCGTTTATTAACACAACCATACTGTTTGGAGAGCTCTGCCCACCCCTTACTATAAAGTACCCAAAATGGTTGGAACAACTGGTAGAAAAATATTAAACAATTTCAGCTGCAGTTGTTCAGATTCTGGATGGATTGTTTATAAAACATCTTGTCTAGAACTGTCAAGAGGTGGAGCTCACATCATTGAAAGATGGTAAATTCTGACACGGTGCTCTGAGATTTCACTGCCACTGAATGTAGGTTAATATGGGATTCAATAGGAAATCTGGCTTGTATATTGCTACATATAACAGGAAACGGAGGAACTTGTCACTTGTCTGCAGATTGCTAATTGCAGTTTATTGCATATGCAAAAGGGTAATTTGGGTATGTTATCACAGTAATCACATGCACTGTCTCAGAATAAACTATACTCCTAATCTTATTGATGATCTAGCCTGTGGGATTTGGGACATTATTTTGTAAGACTGTGGCAAATAAGAATTTTACAGGAAATGCCATAACAGGAGGCAGCAGTGTCCTTAAGTGTAAGCAGCTGGAACAGAGTGGACTTGCAAATCTCTGGTATGAAATACTTTTCCTTGACCCTTAATTTAGTTATTCCCTGAGATGCACATAATTTATTCTTTGTGATAATACACTGAAAACAGAGGTCCCACCTATTATAAATGAAAATCATATCCTATTCTTATTATTGCTAATGCTTTGTATTTAGAGTAGCATTTAAAGGCCTCAGATTAATTCATGACCTCTTCATGCTAGGTGCTGTGTATATATACACACAGTAAGCTCACTGCCCCAAAGACCTTACACTTTAATTAAATAAAGGTTGGAGGAAGGAAGTTTTATTACCTCTGTCACAAATGGGAAATGATAACAGAGAGAGAAACTAAAAGGACTGAAGATTACACTCCTCCCGCAATGAGTCCTGTATTTGCCTGTGATATATCCTCCTTTCCTGCTTTTGTTAAGTTGCTGTAAATTGGTAGGTAGATGGTTGGTCTCTCCCCCAGAGATGGAGTTTACTAAAATTCTGTGTATGTTTCAAGATTTTATGGAATGAAAGGTGTTACGTAGATAGATAACACTTTAATTTAGATCTGCTGAAGTTATTCTGAATAAATACTGCTGTGGAGTGAGTAGATTCAGATGAATCTTGCGTGCATTTCTTGTTGCTCTATGAGCACACTATTGCATAGATCCTGCGTTCCCCGGGGGCTGTGCTGTTGGCGCATGCGTGGTTTAATGTACATCAGTATAACTTTTTAATGTCGTTATTATTCCCTGTAGTTTACTGTTTTCTAAAATAGTAAAAAAGCAATAGCCCTCAAGATGTTGGACCATTCCACAGGATTCATAGGAGGCTCGAAACACCAGTGCATGCTTAGTCTCCCAGAAATGCATCTCCTTCTCCCCTCCCGAAAAGTATAATGCTTTTTCTGAAATGCATTTTAAACATTTTTAATTAGAGCTTCTAGCTTAACATTAAAAAATAAAGCTAGATCTGCATGGAATCTTGCTTTGAGAAAAATTTTCCTATGGAGAAACATAAACTTGAAGATAACTTGTTTTCCTTTTTCTCCTCAGTACAGGGATGTTCAGGGATGTTCTAGTGATCTTGGGCAGAAATGCAATCAGAGTTTCAAGCAGATGGGGTGGGAAGGGGGAGGGAGAAAAAAGAGGATAATATAAGTCAGGAGAATAAACAAAACAAAGAACAGGTAAATTCCAACCACTCTCCTCATACCTTTGCATTTCAATATTTATGACCCTCACTGCTGGACTTCAACAACAGTAATCCTCTATGTCACCATGTCTTTCCCTCATCTCTGTCCTGTCCTGCCCATCTGGTAAATGGGTACAGTTATTTTCTGTCTCACAGGTTTTACAGTCCTTGAGTTAAAAAGACTGCAAAGCAGCAGACTTTTCGTCTTTTATTTTATTTAATATTAAAGAACATTGGTTTTATTGCTGTCGAAGGTTCTGTCCACCTGCTTTTTCTGTTTAAAAAAAGATGCTCAATGCTGAAAATAGTTAAGAGTCTTCTGGATCCTTGAGCATTTATAAGTAATCCCTTGTCTACCCCCTATTGAAACTATCACTGCTGCCTATGGAAGTAAAGTGTAAATTTGTAAAATAAGCAATCGTTTAAATATGAAACTACAGAATTTCCTTAGTTGATGGGACAAGCTAAGCACTTAGGAAAGCACATCACCAGTGTATACCCTTGCTAGAAAACAATCCGCTGGAGCGTTGTTATAAAGCCATGCAAACATCCTGAGGAAGTGACAGTAATTTGCAATAAATACCGTGTGTAAACAATTACCTGTGACTTGTTACACTTGTTTGTACAGGCAGCTGGCTAAACAGATCTGTGTGTACTTGTAAACGTCTGTCCCCGTCAAATTGGGTACTGGAAAAGAATTACTTAGTATTTGATTTCTCTGAACTGAGAAAAAGTCAGTCTTTTGTACCTGACAGCTGGCAAGGACTAAGGCAACGCGGGTGCTTATAGATACCTGGAGAAAAGCTGGAGAAATAAAATGAGAAGGTAGTGTTTTTATGAGAATGGTGAGGATCCTTTCATCTCTATCCACCAGATTGAAGGAAGGTTTTTGTGGCAGGGTACTTGGTGACAAAGCTGGTTTTGCTGGTTAAGGGGTCTGGTGGTGGCAGGGAGGTGAAAGTCAGGAGGTGGGTGTGACTTGTGGTGGCTGCACGATGTTGGTGACACTATGCTAAAGCAGTTATGGGCGGTGCATTCTTCCTTACGACTCTCGTGAACCAAGTGCTGGAGTTGCAGGTTTCGAGGCGAGGGAAGCCGGTCAGCGCAGTAAGTGCCAGTCACGCTGCAGACTGTCACTGACAAGTGTCCCCCGCTCCAGCCCCAGGCAGGGCGGCCCGGCAGG
>NW_010291648.1:0-6753 GCF_000700745.2 Antrostomus carolinensis | reverse complement strand
GGTCCATCCATCAAACCCATGTGTTTCCAATCAAGTCAAAATCCTATAGGGAAAACTTGGATACTGTTTTAACATAATACAATAGATGAACCTTTCTGAGGTTCTTCACTACGCACTGGAATGTTGTGTTGTGTCCCACTTGCCCCAATAATACAGATTTCAGTTTCATTAGTGTTAGTTTTAATGAAATTAATTTATTTTAAATTACACTTATTAGAATTAGGATTTTATTAGTATTAGGTTATAAGTACATGAATGGCAGTTCTTCTGCCCTCTACATGTTTAACTTTCTCAGGGTGGAACCCTGTATATTTTCCATTCCCAGAACAAGCCTTGGCTGCAGTGCCTGTGTAGCTGTTGTGAGTACTCAGTGGGTCCACCTGGTGTTGAAGTCCCTGGTGGTTCTGCTTTAGCAGTCTGAAAGGATTGAAAAAGAAAAAAAAAAAAATGCTATACCTGAGCTGTAGGTTGTATATAGGCAGGAACAATTCGCTTGCAAAATTCATGTTGAGCTGTGCACAGATGTGTCCTTGTCTGCATGTGCAGTTTTGTAATGGTGCTGCCACAGAACTATGGTTGCAGATTATTTGCTCGTATGTTTTGCTTGTGCATTTAATTTTTTTTTTATGTGTTAAATACATGTTTTCATCTTTATTTCAGTGTGCAAGGATCCACCCTACAAAGTTGAAGAGTCTGGGTATGCTGGTTTCATTTTACCAATTGAGGTTTACTTCAAAAACAAGGTATGGGACTACATATGTTTCATTAAAAAAAAAACCAACAAACCCAAACCCCAAAAAACATATGGAAGTGAGCAATCTTTAAAGATTTACAGTTTAATTCATAAAATCAGTTAAAAATTAGGTTTAAAGCTATTTTTGTAAGTGCTGTTCCTTAATTCAAAGTCACTGTAACTTCTAGAAATGCATAATTGTATTTAGTAAATAGCTCTATGAAATTAGGATTACCTGATAAAATAAAAAAGTTGAATGTAATTATTCAGAAGAATTACTAGCCCTACTCAGAAGTGAACAGACTTTAAGTAATGCTTAAGGAAGTTCAAGAGACATTTAAACTTTAAGAAAGGAAACTGATCTTGATTATGTTGATTTCATAATGAACTCATTGTTCTATTTTAGTATTACTGATCTTCTTAATTTGTTCAGGTTTTGATCTTTCAAAACAGTATTTTTTTTCTTTTAATCCTGCATCCTCAGTTTGAAAAAACATTCTTTTAGACTGCATGTGAACATTGATTCTACTCAACTCAACATTACCAGGGGGCACGGTTTAGTAACAAACCCAGTGCTGTTCCACAAAGCTTGTATTATTGTGGTATCTCAAATTCTGAGTCTAAGTAAATGCTTCACTTACTGTGGGTCTCTTAGATGGCAAATACAGAGATTTCCTTTAATGTACCTAACAGGGTCTGCATTGCTAATAACTCATTCAGATAAAAAGAATTGGATTTGGATGGAATTAAAGAGCAAAAAGCTTGCATGGTTTAATGTACAGTACCTTAGTAATTGCAATATCTTAGGTTTCTTTTGTATGTTGTGTGCCTTGGTGAAAAACTAAAACTGAAAAAAAATAGAAATAAATAGTAAAAGACTTTTGCTGGAACCCTGGTCACTTAAAATTTGTGTTGGAGTACAACTTTGTTAGCTGTGTATGCCTTCAAATAGATATTCCAGTATTCTTTTGTCTTTCACAGAAAGCTCTGTCAAGGTGTGAGGTGTGGATAATTCTGCTCAGACACTTTCTTTTTAGCTTTCAAACAGGTAATTCTGAAATGTTCCCTGTATCAATCTGTGAAGAGCAGGGCTTAGTCTACCCTGTTTGCTGTTGGAAAAGGAAACAGAACTGCCTCAGTGTGTTGACTGATGGTTTTTGGTATGCTTTTTAGCTCTGTCTCCCTTAGGGAAACAAGTTTTGATTCATTCAGGAAGCCTAATGAAAAGCAGCCCATTCTCTTTAACTCCTCTGTTAAGAGCTCATCCCAAAACTGGGCAAAGTCAGAAGACAATGAGTCAGTCATTGAAGCATCTCTACAGAAGGCTTCCTGCTCGACATTTCTTTTTTTGTTTTCCACTCAGACTTTTGACTGCCTTTGCTGACTGTGGAGACCTGCAAGTCTCAGGAGTTCTCCAGCAGGAACTGTGGCTTAGACTGAGATCAAGAGGGCAGCAGTGATAACAACTCACCTCACCCTCAAGCAGCATGTGGAATTAGGAAGTTTGCAAACATCCCTCACCCCTGTTTTGGTGTCATGGAATACGACAAGCAGCAGTTGGACTGTGAGTCAGCTAGCTCTTCACACAGCTGCAGCAGCATGCCCTTCCTGGGGGTTGGTACAATACAAAGGAAAAGTGGCACAAAAATTGAGCTGGAATTCCTGAGGCAAATTACTGCTTTCTCCTGGCTCAGCTACTCTTCCTCCCCTAAGCCACTTCACAGGTATTCCAGTACAGAGAAAGAGGAGATAGACAGAAGGAGGAAGAGGAGACAGACCATCATCACTTATTCAAGGTAGACAACTTTTCAATTTCTGGTTAGGAAAGCACTCTAATAAATAGAGAAGGCAGGGGTACAGAAAACCACCTGGACCATGGAGAATTAGAAGTTGCCTGTTCCCAGGACTAAGCAGAAATTGGTAGAAAATCTAATAGGCATTTCACCCTGACAAAAACATGCCAAGCTTTAAAGAATTAGTGAAATGACAGACAAACCCCTCTCCCATATTCAGCAGCAGCAGGCCATAGTTGTTAGCCATTGAGACAAAGTCCTTGAAAAAATACTTTTAGATCAAAAGACTCCTACTTTGGAAAACGCAGTCCGTTTAGGGTAAGGCTCATAAACTGCAGTATGTTCTGCCTTCATTGTCACACCATTTTCAAATTATGGCAGTGGTTTTGGGAGCTCTTTGTATAGTCAAAGTCTGCTTTGAAATCACTGGTTATGTTCATCTAACTTTCCACAGAATTCTTTGAAGACTCCCATTTATAAATTCTTATAACCTTGCTTTGATGGTAAAGCTGCTGGTACCAACTGTTTGTCTGCAGCAACATTACAGGTTTCTAAGCAGACTAGGGAGCAAGTAACTTTTTTTTTTTTTCCCCCTGCAAGAAATCATATGTTTATCTTTCTAACAATAAGAAATATCTTCATCCATGGTTGCCTTTAAAAATGGTCCGTCAAGAAAATAGTTCATCTAAGGGAACTACTCTCCTGTCTTCAGATACGGACTACTGCAGACCTCTTATTTCAGTTCCCCTTCTGTTGTCTCTGCTCCAAGTCTAGAGATGGTACAACGAGGATGTCCCTTGGCTGTGTTGGAAACCTCTGATTTAACTTTTAGGATAACTGATTTCTACACTTTGTTCTTCACAACCTTGGAATCTTGAATCAAAACTAAACATTTTTTAATGTGAATTTTTTAAACAACTGTCCCTGAACAGAGCATACATTTTCATTACATGCAGTGTTGGATATGTGCTAAAGTTTTTGTGTATTTCTTCCTTCTCTTCCCTCATGGTTCCCTTTTTGTTAAAGCTTTTCCTAAATTTGACCTTTTACTTAATGTTCTGCCTTAAGACTGACATTGGTTTGATGGTTTCTGCTGCATATCAGGACGTTTGGAGGAAGAGCCATTTAATATTGCCTTAAAAGAGCACTTAATATTACAGACAGCTTCTAGAAGGGACTGTGTAAATGTATAACACAAAACGTGCTTAGAATCTTTTCTCTGGTATTACAAACTGTAGTCTGTTCAATGCCACTTGTGAACTTCTTCAGCTGAGGCTTTCTCAGGACAGTAGAGCACTGATGATTTCTTCCAAGATAAATTTGCCTTTCTTGTTCTTTCTCTCTCCGCATTGGTACAGGGAACATTCAGTTTCATTTTTTTTTTCACTGCAGTGGCAGGGAATTTTAATTGCTTGGAAGCTGTGATGGAACACTTGAAATCTAGCCACTGCACTCGTTCAAGGCAATGAAGTTTCGTTAATAAGTGAGCAGACCCCATACAAAGGAGGTCAAATATAGGTGTCTGCAGCAGTTTCATTCTTACTCCTTTGTACAACTCGTGAAGAAAACAGTCGTGTTTGGCTTCAGTGGAGGAATTTGCATTCAAAATTTAATGCAATGTTTTCAGTACTACACAGGGCTCAGAAGTGTGATTGTGTTAGTGACTGAGTTACCTTGTGTCAGCTGAACTGATACTTGCTGTGGTGGATTGGCTTCACCCTTTTAGTTTACATATGTCCGTAGCCTGTGCTAAACATGACATAACACGTTCAATTAAGCTTTGTCAGGACAGCTTGAAGTTCGTGATGATCATACATTTTACCATGTGTTATCATGAGCTGATAGGAGCTTCTCTGATTTACTGGTTTACTCAGCTGATGCTTGGTAAATTTCATCCTGTTTCCGAGAACACAGAGAATGGTTAAAAATTACACAATTTTCATTTTAATTTACAGTCTTTATGTAGCCCTTGTTTTCCACTTAGTTTTGGTGCTAGATGTTTCTATCTGTTTTTTTTGTTTTTTTTTTTTTTTTCAACTCTCAGGAAGAACCTAAGAAAGTTCGATTTGACTATGACTTATTCCTGCACCTTGAAGGCCACCCACCTGTAAATCACCTCCGCTGTGAAAAGCTCACATTCAACAACCCGACAGAGGAATTCAGAAGAAAGCTGCTAAAGGCAGGAGGGGTGAGTCCTGCACCCATGTCAAAAGCCATCACAGTAAAGATGTTGCTGCTTATTGCTGGTGCATGGTTAGTATAATAAAGATTGACCTGACAGTGAAATGAAGTGGTTTTGTGATTAGCTTTGTATAAGAGCTCAGTGCTTGTTGTCTTTAAGTGGAATGGGTGAACAAATGAGCATGTGCCTACCTTAAATACACTGTTAGATATCTGTCTTCACAACTAAGCGATTCATGTTTACTTCTGCAAAAGCAGAACTTAGACCTTATCCATTAAGCATGGCTTGCTTGACTTTCCAGAGATGAAATACAGGAGGGCTACTGTGATGGGAGGAAGTAATAAGAAAATGAAATGCTGTGTAAAGAGAAATGGTTCTATATTAAGCGGAAAAAATTCAGTAGTTATAAGGTAGAATGAGTCAGAAACTGTAAGTATAAATAAACTTACTTAACATAACCTAATATATGTTATACAGTCTAAACCAGAAAATTTACCAGGAGTTCTTTACATGTTGGTAGAATTAATTGATACGAAAAAGCCCAAATGAAGTTTGACCATTTGGAGGGAGGAGAGGGCCAAACTTTTAGGTTTATGCTTTGTCCATTCGTGGAAACCTTTCTGTTGTGTTTCACACAGTGGCAGAATCGTTCTTGCTGGCAGGGACCACCAGAGGCTCAACTGTGAGATCAGACTGGGTTGCTCAGGATTTCACCCCTTCATGCTGGGGTGTGAAACCTCCCTCGGCTGAAGGTGGCCCAACCTCCCTGGGCCCTGACTCCACTACTGGACTGTCTTCATGGGGGAAAGGGCTTCGTATCTCCAGTCTGTGCCTCTTGTGCTGGCTTGTGCTGCTGCCTCTTGCCCTCCTGCCACATACGATTGTGAAGAGCCTGACTGTGTCTCCTGTGTTGCCTCCTGTCAGTTCTGGGGAAGCTGTTGGGTGCCCCAAAGCCATCCTTCCTCCCACCTGAACCAGCCCTGGTCCTGCAGCCTCTGCTCACAGCGCAAGGGCTCCAGCCACACTGTCTCAGGGGCCTCCCCTCAGTTCCCACTGTTTTGTTGGTAGTGTTTCTGTTTTGGGGACCCAAGCTGGAGGCAGTACCCAGGTGGTATCTGACAAGCACCAAGCAGAGGGTATAGTTCCTTGCCCTCCCCTGGTTCTCAGGGCTGTGTCCTGCTCACAAGGCTAAAGGCACCTTGCTGCTGCCCAGGCACACAAGTAGCCCTGGCTTTGCTTGCTGCCCTCCAGTGCCAGTCTTCCAGTACCCAGGGCCAACCCCCCCAGAGCTGTTTCCCAGCCCTAGCATCATGATGGTAGGGCTCTGCCTTGCTGGGATAGGGCTCGGCATTTGTCCTGGTTGTATTTCAAGAGGCTTCTGTTAACCTATTCCTCCAGCCTGTCTGGGTCCCTCTTGGTGGCAGCCTGCTATTGAGTGTCAGCTGGTTCCCTTTCAGTTACTTGACATCCTCAGTCCTCATGAATAGAGTGTGTTCTGTCTTCTCCTTCAGGTCACTGGTAGAGGTGTTAAGCAAGCCTTCATACTGTGGGTTTACTAATATAAATGCCAAAGCTTACCTATATATTTTTGAACAGTCATAACAAAAATGGGTAGCCCTATTTGGCACAATTAGACAATAGTAGGTTCTGGGCTGGAGGTAGGAGGAAGCTAGTGTACAAGTATTTAGTCTGCTGAAGAGAATCTTCGAAAACAAAGCAAAAATAAGTAGCAGTTATAGTCTGAAAGACCTTGTTATCCTCCTGGAGAAGAGAACTGTTGCAACTATAGTTGTGTTGAAGTAGGAGCGTGAGCTATGTTTTGTGTTTGCATTTATTAGGTGCGAGAGGGTTTCCATGTCTGGAATGGCTCTTTAGTGTGTTTGCAAATAAAACATCAAGATTGTATTCTGGAAAACTGAGCCACTGCTTTAATATTAATTGTATCAGGTCAGTTGTCAATGGACAAGTTTTGCCAAAAGTGTAATAAATCGAAATGATGCCAGCAAGGACTTTGGGCGGGGGGTTCGGGTAGGGGAGGTTCGGGG
>NW_010291647.1:12881-17838 GCF_000700745.2 Antrostomus carolinensis | reverse complement strand
CCATTTTACACTGGCTGTTGTCCCCTCACACAGCCGAGGGCTGCCCAGTCCCTCCTGCCCCACACACCGACATGGCCACCCTCACCTCCTTCGCTTCTTGCGACTGGATTTCTTCTTCTTCTTCTTCCCCCGGGCCGGTGGCGGCACACGCTTCTCATCACACGAAGGGCTGAAGACAGGGAAAACAAAGAAGTAAAAATAATAAAACTAAACTCATTGTCTGAATCATCCCACATGGGACTTCTATCCCTTCTTTGCCACCGTCCCCACCTCAGGACATCCAGGGCAGAGAGATCAGTGTTCCCTCAGGGTGCAGGTGAGCACCTAATTACCATCTAACGAATAATTTGGTCACAGTTTAAATGAAGTGTCTCCTCCATGGATTTAATGGAGATATAATGAGACAGCCACCGTACGTTGCTGTGATAGGGGCTGATTATTTAAAACCTGTTTGCTGAGGTTAACGACTCCGTAACAGATTTATAGGCTTTGTTGCTCTTTGTAAATATGCTTTAAATAATTAATTGGCATTTAATTTGCATATAATAATTATTGCAACCAGATGCATCTAACTGTAATAAAAGACTTGACATATGTTAAATAGCAATTGATTAGAAATATATATATTTATTGAGATGTTATGGTAATTTAATGAGATATGAATCTCTTACACAGTTATTAAACCCTGGAAAAAAAACCTCCTGTAAATTAATTTCTTTTTTAAACATATGACACTGAATTGCATTATGTTTCAATGAAAAGCAAATACCGTGGTTAAATTAGCTCAGAGCACTGGGCTGAAAATGACAGATATTCTGTGGTTACTCATTAACCAAAGCAAATGCTCATAAAGACAGTGGCAGCATGGACATCCCCAGGTTAATCCCCAAATCACCCCGTGGGTTCCCTAATTGATCCCCAGATCTGCAGATCTCCAAATGGATCCATGGCTGAGGTTTATGGGATTCACAACCAGCTCACCAGGGCCTCTGAAAAATCACCGTTGGAAATGAGGGCACTGGGTTTGTGCCTCAGTTTCCCCACTTCTCACCCCGCTGGCGAGGAAGGTGCAAAGGCAGCCCTGTGTTTGGAAAGAGCTGCGAGATCTTCACTGCAGAAACTGTCCAAAAATTGAGCAGTTTCTGCAGAAAGAACAAATGTTAGGAAGAGCAAACATCACAGCACGTTGATCTGTCGAAGGTGGTGACAGGGGACATGGCAGGGGACTTGGGCTCCACTGCCCCGGACACTCACACACATGGGGCTGGAATTACTACCAAAATCACACTTTCATAAAAAGCCAATTGCTTAGTGCTTTTAATACACTTTTTAAATTGTTCTGCAAATCAAAACGGTAAGCTAATGCTTTGGTTGTGAAGAACTGAGTGCTCCTGGTGCAGTAAATCCAAGGTGCAACCACACCGTGTCCCCAAGGAGCACCCCAACACTCCTTCCCACTCTCCTCCTCCCAAGGATTTCACTGACCAGCAGAAGCACTGCTAGATGTGGCACACCTTGGGCTCAGTGTCTTTTGCCTGCATTAAGGTGGAAGAAACTTGTTTTCCAAGACAGCTCCTTGTCACCAAGCTCTGCCAAAAGACACCCCAGAGCAGGGACCTGAACACCTATCTCAGCCCTTCAGTTATCAGGATGCTCAACCCCAGCTCCTACATTCTTCCCCCCAGCAGAGATTTGAGCTCCTCAGCTCTGGGTGCATCTCAGCCTCTCCTTGCCCAGGGCCATGGCCAGGCACTGCCAAGGCCAAGGGAGAATGAGGAGAAACCTCCAGCTGTGCCATGAGGCCACAGGCAGTTTCTGCAGAGCCCTTCTCCCTCGTGCAAGATAAAGCCTTTTGTCTTTGATGTTGAAGCTTTCTCCTTGCACTGATCCGATTTTAATTGTTTCTCTGCGATTGCAATCAAAGTCTAATTAAAAATATGCTTTAGATTATTGTTCTGGTTAGCCTGAAATCTGCAGATATGAAATGTGCTTTCTTGCTCTTTCTTTCCAACATCTTTAACCAAATGGAGAGGCTTTAATCCCAGAGACAGTTTAGCAGGCAGGGCTCAGAGACCCTAGCTGCTTCATTTACAACACTCAATTCATTTTTCCTCTCTCAAGTTATCAGGGGATAACAATGAAGTGATAACGAAGCTTTGTCCCAATGAAGCCAATGCTGCTGGTCTGATCTAGGCATGGGGAGAGGGGAATTGCTGAGAGTGATGCCCAGCCAGGGTCACTCCATGGACCTGGTGGCACACAGGGATGCTGGCAGGTTGCCTGTCTTCCAGCCAGGATTACTTGCAAGGGGACTGGAAGAGCAAGATGTGACATGGAAGCAAACTACAGATGCAAACACTCACAGGGGTTTCATATAATTGCATAAGTGTGCTGTACAGTCCCACGGTCATTTAACCCATCCCCAGCTTTCACACACCCCCAGAGGGGCTGGGGACACAGTCACAGATGCCTCCTCTGCCACCCACCCTGCTTCGGGGTGACCCCGCTCGTACCTGCGTGACCTGCGGCGAGCATGGTTGTGTCTCTCCTTCCCTTTCCCACAGCCATTGGTGGTGGAAGCCTCCTTGACTGCGCGGCCACTCAGCTTTTCAGGACATCTGTCCTCTGCAGGGTACGGCAGGCAGCTGAGCGTCCCACTGCAGGAGGGATGGGAGAGAGAGAAACAGCAATAAAGAGCTGGCCTACAGCTGGGCTCATTTGCTGAAGGCTTCCCATGTACTGGGGAACCCTCTTTCCATTCCACAGGTAGGACCTGTGCTGCTGTGAAGGATTGCTGCAGGTTGTTCTTGGGCCTCCTGAGCCTACGAGGCTTTGGGAAGCCCCCATTTCCAAGCCAGGCTGCACCCCAGCACTGCCATGCTGCACTCAGCTTTCAGGCAGAGATGCCACAATCATCATGCAGCCAAGGAGCAGTGGAACCACCCCACGCTGCGGGGACAGCACAGCATCTGGGACCAATGCAACAGGAAGGGGCAATGGCAGCTAATCAGACCAGCACCCCTGGACACCTTCCTCTGCGGTGTGGGTTTTAGCTCACCAGCTCTGCAGAGACAGCACTGGTCTTGCACTCCGGTAGAAAAAAAGCTTTTGGGTTACAAATGCCATTCCCCAAAGTATTGACAATACCTTACCACACAGCCTTGTCCTCATCCTATCCCCCTCACCAGCACTCAGGAGGAAGCAAAGCCTTGGCAGCCAGAGAACAGTCCTCCTCCTCACTCCTACAAATAGCATGCTGGGCCAGTAAACACACCTGGTCTTTTCCAAACTGGACAACCTGAGCCAGCCCAGAAGAGCTAAGGGGAACTACCTGGGTCAGACAGGTGCCTGCAAGAGCCTTGGGGAGACCATGAGAGTTGGTGAGGAGCAGAGCCAGAGCAGGGAAAGCCTGAGCTGCAAGGTCTAAAAAACCAGGGCTTGGGCAGGGCAAGCTTAAATGGAGAAAATAAGCCAAATAAAGGAAACAACCCCAAAAAAGCCTGAGCTCAGAAAGTAAAGAGGTTTCCAGGCCCTGCAGATGTTTATTTTGGAGACCAGAAAGATTAATGGAAAGCCATAAACCATACCTGGCAGGGGCACCAAGAATGCTGTATTTTTGGTGTCATCCAGAGTATTATTTGAATAAATAAAGCAAGCATTGGCATGTCCAAGCCTGGCCCGGCTGGCTGTGGGGTGGTACCCATGGTGGGCTGGGCTCAGCTGGCAGAGAGTGTCCCCATTTCTTCCCATCCTCATTTTGAAGCCAGTCTCAGGAATGGCCTGTGAGTGCTGTGTTGGGGTTTAGCTGTCCCTGGGTCAGCTCTGTAAGGTCCCACTGCTGCATTTACTACCCTACCCACCTTCTCCCTTCAGAAAGCAGCACACTGAAGCCTCCGGGCCACATGAACTCCCTGGAGCAAGGGGAGGCTGGGATGTCCCCCTGCGGCCACAGCTGCTCAGGGATGGCGGGAGGGTGCTTTGGCTGCAGAGTCCATCACACGTGGGCTGTGGGGATGGGAACAAGGGGCCAGGGCCAGGTGCATGCTGCACATCTTGGGGGTTAAATGGGGCCGAGAGGGTAGTTAAAGAGCAATGTGATGCTAAAATGGTGTGTTAGCCCCAGTTAGGCATGGCCAGAGCCTGCACACCCCAGGGAATGTCCTGCTGCCTGTCCCAGCCATGAGCATCACTTTTGGTGGCTGGGGCTGGCACAGAAGCACCTGTGAGAGGGTCACTCCTCTCTTTCCACCTCAGTTTTCCCTCTTGACAAACTCCCACTTGCCCTAGTAGCTGACTACTCCTTGGAGCCCGTTTTGTAATGCCTGAAAATTTAAGGATGTGTATCAAGCAAATTCAGGGGTGAAAAGCTGGGTGAAATATTTCTGGCCCAGGACATGCAGGAGGTGATGGTCCCTCTGGCTTTAAAAACCTACTACTCTGCTTATAATAAAATCCCCCAGTCACTTGTCACTTCCCAACACTGATGTTATTTTTAACCATCCAGGAAGTTACATGGTTAATTGCTTTCTTTGTGTGAGCTAATTAGCTTGTGGCCTTTCCTGAACCCCTTTTAAGAACAGTCTTCTGAGTCTCAATCATTAAGATCCATTAAAAATGTCCCCAAATTAATGACCTGTGCAAAGTCTGGGCTGGATCAGCTCCAGCAGCAGAGGTGGGAGAGTTCCTCCCTGGGTTGGCATCACGCTGGGGCACTGCTGCCTTGCAGAAGGGACCTGGGTATGGTGGGCAATGTCCCTCTCACCCTGACCCCTGCTCCCACTAATGGGATTTTCAGGTCCTAGGGTTAAAACATGTTAGCCTTGAGGCAACCAAGGACTCCTGTCCTGCAACACAGAAGGGGACATTTCTTCTGGGCTTGGAAGTAATTATTGATGGAAATAATTATTCTCCAATTCCATCAAAGGCTGGCTTCAATTCAACCAAATGTTCTCCTCTG
>NW_010291647.1:862-12855 GCF_000700745.2 Antrostomus carolinensis | reverse complement strand
CACTGAGGCTCTAAACTGGCTAGTAATCCCCTTGTGTTAAGCTCCATAGACATTGATTAAATATATATATAAAAACATATTTTTTTTGTTATCTTTCATGTCTTTCATGACTGATATAAAAGTGCTTGCAGTCTGGTGTGAACAATTACTGTGGCCTCAAAGGAGAGGATTATCACACCTTCCCCTGCCAGTCCCTGCCTGCAGCAGAAAGGAGAAATCCTCTGCGGGTGGTTTGCTGGAGCCAGCCCCGGGAGGACAGCGAGGACGGCTGGGGAGATGCGGCTGGAAGAGCTGGGCTCACTCAGTGCAGGGGTGTGCTGTCCACAGAGATGTGTGTCAGAGCAGGGAGGAGGATGAGGAGGCAGGAGGGATGCCCAGGGTTTGCCCTGCTGTAGGGCAACGCTGCTTTGGGCTCAGAGTGAGGACCACAGCCACTCTGCCAGTGTATGGGTTGCATGGCTGGCCCTAAGGATGCACGCCCGTGGCCAGGACAAGGCGGCTGCCCAGGTATGTTGCTTGCCCCCCAAGTTTCTCCATTTCCATTAGACAATTGTTTGCACTCGTTTTTCTTTTGTCTTTCTTTCTTCCAGCCTATCCATCAGGCCTGCCCAAACCCAGCATCGCTGCTCCTGACAGGGAAGCCCCTCACAGCAGGACACCCGCCGTGCTGCCTGCAGCCAGCTCTGAGCAAAGCACGCCCCGTGCAACCCCGCTCCGTGGACAGATCCTTTCCTTCACAGCAGTCTCCAGTCCAGGAAGGGATTTTTGGGTTCATGGCAATTTTGGTCAGCTTTTCAGGGGCTGGGAAGGAAGCAGCAGGCACATAAGGTATTGCACTGCCCTTCCTGCCCCGGATGGATCCTGGCACCCTTCGCAGAGAACAGGGCAAAGGCACAGGGTGTTTGCTGCCCCAGGGAGCAGAGCTAACGCACAAACCATCCCCATTCCTCCATCCCAGGTCGCTGTGCTCGGTGCTGTGGCCAAGTGACATCTCATCAGGCCATGAAATGTGGCCCTTGGTGACGCACGCTTCACCGGGAGCTGAGCCCAGTGACACCCGTCCCCTCCAGCCCCACAGTGACATGCAGTCAGTCTGGCTTTGGTGTGCATTTGAAATCCCTGCGTGCTGGCATCTCAGCGCTGCTGGGGCTGGGCAGCCGCCCTCCCCTGCCCACAGGCTCCCACGTCCCAGCTGAGCTCCTCTGCCCTGGCCCCCACAGCAGTCTCCTGCCACAAAGATTTAATCAATCATCCCTGACCCCTGCAGTAACTCATCTCAAAAGGAGAGAAAAGCAAGAAAATTGCCTTCCTAGTGACCTTTCAGCTGCTGGACCCCATCGTCAGGCCATCTCCCCACTTGCAGCAGCATCGCCACTCGCTTTTGCAGGATGGGCTCCGGCAGTCCAGCCCTTGGTGGCCTTGCCACAGCCCCTCCGCCCTTTGCAGCTGCTTTGCAAGCAGCAGCGTAAGCACAGCAGAGCTGGATCGTGCTAACCAAGCTTTTTTTTTTTTTTTTATAATTTATTTTAGTTTGCACACACAGCTGGGTTGGGTGCTGGCTGCCCAGCCCAAGCTGGTGCTCTGGCAGGGGGATTGGACTAGATGATCTTTTGAGGTCCCTTCCAATCCCTAATATTCTGTGATTCTGTGGTGTGGCAGGGCACCTGGCTGCATGCACGAGCACGTTGGAGACCCTGAGCATTGGCCACACTTCACAAACCTGCACTGACAGCGTTCCCAAACTCAAGAAATTTGGGAAAGTCGATATGGAAACTTTCCTACCTTGCCCTTTTCAGCCCTGGCTGGCTCCACATTCCCATTATCTCTACAGCTCCCAGTGAAAAGGCAGGAGCGGCTCCAGCCAACCAGAGCCACAAAAAAGGTTAAAGCATCTCAGATGAGCGTATTAGTTGTGAATGTTTCTCTGGCATTAAACTGATGATGGATGCTTCTGCCTGGGGACTGGGAACATCAGCCCGTGACAGGACACAGGCAGCTGCAGCAGGCGCATCGCCCCGAGGGGAGAAGCTCCTGTGCCCGCAGCCGCTCGCACCAGGGATGCTCTTGCCGCTTCTCCTAAGTAAGTGCAAAAAAGCACACGGACACAGGAATGAAATGAATACCTCATCTTCCCTCTCCTTTCCTCACCTGGAGATTTTGGTGGTGTAGGAGAGGGCAGGTGGGGCTGGGGTCCCTGCTCTCCATAGCCACCTGCAATGTGCTTCTGCCCTGGGCTCTTGGCCCTGGCGAGGGTGGGCTGAGCTGCCCGCAGCATTTCTAAAATCCACCAGTTTGGGCCAAGAAGCCTTTTGGCGCTGGCAAAATGACCCTTTTATTTTCTTTCTTGCTCTCTGGCTTTGCTCATCTGATTGAAAAAGAAAATGGTCAAACCGTTCCCTTGTCCCGGGAGAGGGAGGGGGCAGAAAAGAAGATTGTAAAGACATTTCCAAACAAAAACTCCAGCAGATGTGTTTACGTAAAGCTCTTTGAAACATGCACTAAAAATACCTCTTCAAAATTAGGAGATGGGGAAAATTGCAAGTGCTTCCCACAAACACACACATGCAAACACCCCACGGCAGGTTCTCTCTCCACCTGATTCAAACCGTTATTATTAGTGAGGCAGGAACCCTGCAGTTTGTTATTGAAAATTATAATAGCAAATCACCGAGATATTTTCCCTGATTACACAGACTCCGAGCCAGTTCAATTTTAATCTTCTCCCCGCTATTTTTTCCGTGCATCAGCAGAGGCACCAGCTGCAGAAAAGCGCGTGGTTTTCTTGAGGCAGTTTAAACACAGAAGAGAAACACAATTCTGTAATATACATTTTTCATCCAATTTTTGCCTGCCGTGACTCGCCTTCCTCTCCTGCTCCCAGGAACCCTGCGTCCTGCTGCAAGCCCAGATGCAACAGCAGCTCCTTTGGCTTCTTGAACTCCACAAACATTTAACGACCATTCTTAGCATATCCTGGGCCAAAAAAGCAGCTTGGCTCTTTATTTTCCAGCAGTTGATTTGCTATGCATGGTTGAATCAGAACAGAGGAGCTTCCCTGCTGGAAGAGGCCCCGGTAGTGGCGCAGGGTCGGTGCCAGATGCTTCAGGGATACTGTGTGGTTGTAGCCCACGGGGATGGCTCTGTCCCGGACACCAGCTGGCAGCAGCTCCTGCATCAGAGCACAGGATGGACGGGCCCTGGCAGAGCATAAAACTCCACAGGACAAAGCAATGCTCCTATGGACAGTCTTCCTTCAGTAGGGTCAGGCAGGAGGGCGAGCACAGCCTCTCCCTGCTCCTCACAGTTGGGTTTCTGTTTCCCTAGGAGCACTTCCCATCCTTCTTCCTGCCCAAGCACCCGGCCGCCTCACAGTGCTCTGCGTCACCTTCCCTCACTGCCAGCAATCCAGGATGGCTCTGCTGACTGCCTGCCAGCAACAGCAGAGATAAACCCGAGGAATATGGCACACGGTCGTATCATTTCTAAAGGAAACCTGGACCGCTGCCCCTTCTCGAGTGCTTTCTATGGCATCTTGTGCCTCCCACGCCACTGGGCTTGGAGGTCCCCGTGGTGCTCTGTGCTCTGTCAGCACCTGCACACTGCTGGGCCAAGCTTGTTCTCAGGGGGGCACAATCCTGTGCCTTTCCCATCCTCAAATCCCCCTCCTTAGACAAATACTCTGCAGGTTCCCATGCCTATTTTCTCCTCAATCAGAATAGGAAAGGAGAAGCCTTGGCTGTCCCTGGTGCCCACAAATGCAGCTGAAAGTGCCAACTGGGAGACAAAGCTGGGGAGCACCAAGAGATGAAGCTGAGGAGCACCAAGAGATGAAGCTGAGGAGCACCAAGAGAGGAAACTGAAGGATGTCCCACAACAGAAACCCTTCGCTACTACCTGCAAAGTGGTCAGGCTGGAGAGCACCCACACTCCCAATGGGTTGCACAGTGCCAATCCCACAGAACATCCCCTGTGCCACCACAGCACCCTCGGATTGAGCCAAGCCCCTGCAGCTGTGCCTTGCTTTGGCACTGCCTGCTGCTGATGGGGCCAGGCTCACACACAAGGTTTCAATCCCTCACACCAACTAATCTGGGATCTTTGGAGAGCACTGTCCTCCCGGCTGGCTTTGGCTCACTCTTTAAAGAGGAAACCACCCCGTGCACTGCCAAGCGATGGCAGGGCCAGGACATGGGATGCCACATCCACAGCCATTGGTCATTATGGGCACTCTCTGCGATGTGCCAGTTCTCTCCTTTGTCCAAAAACCCATGCTGTTTGGTGTGGTGAACAGCAGTGAAATAGTGTCTTTGCCAATAACATAGCTCGTTAAATTTTAATCAAATAGAGGATTGTAAGCACACAGTTACCAGGAGCTCCTGGGAGCACTGAGAGATCACTTTAAAAATGAATTAGTAATAAGGCACAGTGGAGACAGTGAGGAGAAGATGGCTGGAGAGGATCCACTTGGAGCAGGAAATTTTTGGAATGCTCCCTTTGCCACTCACATAAAGCTTTTTTCCCCCTTTCCCTTAATTTGCCTTTTTTATTTTTTTTAATTGCTGCAGGAAGAAGAAAACACATTGGAGGTCCCAACACTCAGCTAGCTCCAAAAAACCAACTTGTTCACGCAGCTGCCCTGGGAATGGCTCTGGTTGTTGGGGGAAGCATGGAGATGGCTGCCCCATCCATCCAGCTGGGGACAGGGACCCCTAGCCCAGGAAGGGAGGTGGCAAGTGGGCTTCAATGCCCCCAGAAGGGCCCTTTGCCTCTCTGTATCCCATCTCCTATGTCAGCTGAGATGGGAAATTCCCAAATTGCAGCTTCACGGGTGGGAGGGTTCAGTTTGACTGCAATCTTCCTTCCCCGTAACACCCGTTCTTCCCATGGGAAACACCTTGGTGGTCTTGCCAGCTGCCCAGGAAGGACTGGTGAGGGGATTTAAAGTAAAGGAGAGTTCCTAGGAGGGAAGTCAGGTCCTTTCCTCCTCCCACTGCACTCCAAGGAGGGAGAGGTTGGTGTGGCCATGCCATCCCCGCCACACGGTGCTTGGTGCTGCAGCACCTGGTGGGGTCAGAGCCAGAAAGAAACCTTCCTCTTTGCTCCCACGTCTTGTCCCCAGTCATCCACACCACCCTGCAACTCCAAACATTGCTTTAACTCATCCAAAAAATTAAAGGGTTGGATATTTTTTTTACCTCTTCCAAACCTTCCTAGGGGGGAGGCAAAAAATATCTTCCCTTACTAGGGGGGAGGTTTGGAAGAGACAGGCAGGTTCCCAGGCTCCTGGACCCCGTGGCAGACCCTGCCAGGAGGGACTGGAGAGAATCATTTCACTTTTTGGCACATCCATCTTTAATTGGCTATAATAATAATAATTTTATTGCTTGCTGGGATTTGTGAGGCTGAACTAATATTTGTAAAACACTTTGCTATCCTCAGCTGAAAGGCAATCTAGAACAGCAAAGCCCCGGTGTTATTCACATTTTGATAATCCAGAATTATTCATAAACAAAATCAAGATTATGCAAATATATTCATTAGTTCTCAGAATACCTCCAGGAAAGTAGTGGAATTAGTCTTGTTAACAATTATATATTATGTAAGGGTATGTTTAAGCACGCACAGACCCGCACGCTATCGGTGCTGGGGCACATTCATCTGGGACTCGTCCCAGGATCTCAGAGGGCTGGAGAACAAGGGCTCAGCCTGTGCAAAGCCACCACCTCAATTTTGGGGTATCTCAATGCCCCACGGCAAGTGACAGCACCTGGTTCAGACCCCTGCACCCCCTGCAAAGTCCTACCGGCTGGTCTTCAGCTGAAACACAGAGCCATCCCCAGCATCCCCTCTGCACCCATCAGGGACAGCCCACACATGAAAACCATCACCTTATCCGAGCCAAAACAGCCTTTCCTGCCCCAATGAGGATTTTTATGGTACACACAGGACCAGGAGGGAGGTGGGAGGTGGGATTTTAATGCCTCTTTTTGCCCTGCTTGAGCCCTCGCCCCGACTTGAGCTCACACCCAGCTTGGCTCTCCGCAGTGCAACACAACTGTCTATTCAAGGTGTGCTGGGAACGGGGAGATAAAGGTGCATCAAAAATACCTCATGGTTTAATTAATGCCACATGCCTTTCACCCTGTAGGTTGTGTGGATTGTTAATTATTTTTATAAAGAAAATAATTAGTCCCAATCAAGGCAGAAGCTCTCCAGAATTACAGCTCATTAACTGCTCTCACATTTTTCTGTTCTATAAAAAGTCATGTGGTGCTGATGAAAATTATAGACCCTTAGAATCAGCATTAAATACAAATTCAGACAGTGTTACCATCCTATTACCATCAACCGCATCGACTTGGCTTCGGTAATTGCAGCTGGAGATGAAGTGCAAGGATTTCTGCTCTATACAATCTCTGAAAACAAGCACTCTGCCCATTAGTTTGCCGGAAACAATGTGACACCAAGCCCCGACTCAGCTAAGTACGTCCCCGAGGAGATGACAGCCACCAAGGAGAAAGGAGAAAGCAAGGCAACTTTGCTGGGGATGGGAAGATGAGGGTTGCTCAGGTTGGGTTCAGCTCTGGTTGGTGGTGGGGTTGCTCCTGCACAGAGCAGGGGGAACCATGCAGGTCTGGTGCTCATCTAAATTAGGAAGGTGAACCAGCTAACGATGCAGCAAATCTGTCCTATGGGCTGGGTTAGCAAAGCCACCAATCAGTCCACAGGATGGAAAGAGCTAGGAAATGCAGAGGGGACAAGGAGTAACCTTGAAGCATTGGGATTATCCTCAGGGAACATGGGGAAAATAAGACACGGAGGGATGCTGTTGTCAGGGATGCGGGAGCATCCCCAAGCATCTCCCTCTGGACCACCCTGATCCAGGCACCACGCCGGGGCCGGCTCTATCGAACGCTGCAGAGGCCTCGCTCAAAGCTTAATTGAAAGAAATCACAGCACGTTAGAGAGAGTTCAGGTCAAATCAATACCGATGCGGTGGGGAGGGTGAGCCGAGCGGGGGGAGAGCGGTGGTGGCCATGTCCCAGAACCGGCTCTGCAGGCAGGGCACAGGCTGTGGCCATGGGCTTTGCTCTCTGCTTTTCCACCATGGAAAGGCAAGGTGAGACCTGCTGTCCTCTGCTCCGTGCAGGACAAACCCGGCGGCAGCGCAGAGTGAGGGCTGGCAGCGGCAGCCCGTGGTGGGGAGGGGGCAGGGGAGGGGAGAGCGGTGGTGGCCATGTCCCAGAACCGGCTCTGCAGGCAGGGCACAGGCTGTGGCCATGGGCTTTGCTCTCTGCTTTTCCACCATGGAAAGGCAAGGTGAGACCTGCTGTCCTCTGCCCCGGGCAGGACAAACCCGGCGGCAGCGCAGAGTGAGGGCTGGCAGCGGCAGCCCGTGGTGGGGAGGGGGCAGGGGAGCCGCAGGTCCTCAGGATCCTGCTTTTCAGTTTCCATTAATCAGGGATGGACGTGCCTTCGGTGGCATCCGCAGCCCAGCAGAGCCAGCAACCAGCTCTTTGGTCCATGAGCTGCCACCGCAAAATTAACCCACCCGTCCCCAGGGTGGCAGCTCCCATGCTGAACGCCTGCCCTTGAGCATCCGAGCACACTCGGAGGGATGAGGATGGGGAAATTTGGGCAGTAGGTGTTAAAAACACTTCTGGGGAGCCCCTGAGGGCAATGGGGTAGTAACTACTGCCACGAGGCAACAAATAGTGAGAGCCAAACCTGCTGCTGGCACATGCTGCTGGTATTGTGCCTTTAGCTCTGTCCCTGCAGGTGCTGAGATGCTGATGGTGAGGACAGGGATGGGGACACAGCCACACAGCCCCAGCACACCTGAGAGCAGGGACACACCTGGAGCATGAAATGGCTGCATCTGCCAGCCTGGACTCTATGAAACATTCAAAAAAACATCCAAAACATCTGAAGGACATTCTTCACCCACACTGACTCCTGAATCACATACAGGAATGTTTGGGACAGCACAAGGATCAGTTCAAAACTGTGCCAATGAGTCCCCCAGCCATTGGACAGAAAAAGCAACAGAGTCACTGCACCCAGTGATGTCCCAGACACACAGAATCCCAGACTGGTTTGGGTTGGAAGGGACCTTAAAGCTCATCCAGTTCCAACCCCCCTGCCAGCAGCAGGGACACCTTCCACTAGACCAGGTTGCTCAAAGCCTCATCCAACCTGGCCTTCAACACTTCCAGGGAGGAGCAGCCACAGCTTCTCTGGGCAACCTGGGACACTGTCTCACCACCCTCACAGTAAGGGATTTCTTCCTAATATCCAATCTAAATCTTCCCTCTTCCAGTTTAAAGCCATAACCCCTGTGTCCTGCAGAGCTCAGCCCTGCACAGGGACCCTCAGAGCAGCAAGGGTCTGGGGGCACAGACCAAGAGGAGGTCACCAGGAGATCACATCCATCCTTGATTCAGAAGCACAGGGTACACCAAGGTGACAGCCTGTGTGCTCCATCACTCCCAGAGGGCTGGGCTGCAAAATGCCCCGATCTCTGTGATGAACCAGCAGCTCCTTTTGTTCCTCCTCTGCCGGCGATGCCCACCCAGACCCCGCTGCACCTCCCTCTCCCCGGCACGCGTTATCCGCCTGCCTCTCCGCTCCGGTGGCCTTGCCCCACCGTCCTTCATTAACTCAGCCAACGCGGCTGACGGGCAGACAAAGGCAGGGACGGGGCAGGCGGCTGCAGCAGGCACATAACCACAGAGCCCGTCCCACACGGCAGGGACAGGCAGACAAAACATGAGCACTCAGCTGCTTTGTTGGTTTTTTCTCCCAAGATGTTCCCAATCTTGGAGTTTTTTTGGCAAATAAGGCCCCATCTCTTGGAAGAAGCAGTGCTGAACCCATTTGTCTGGCTTCTCCCCAGCATAATGAACCTGGCTGTGCTCTGATCAGAGCAGCAGGGATTTGAAGAGGGCAAATGCTTTGTAAGCAACAGGTCCCAGAGTTGAAACCACCAGTCTCAGAGGGAAATACCCCTCTGAGGGCCAAAGCCCTCATCACCCTCAGCGTACCACGTCCACAGTCACCCCACCAAGGAGGACATCTCCACTGGCTGCAGATGATGGAGCAGCAGAGATTAAGTTATATTTACATGCTATTGCACATTGGTGTTATATACACACGGCTTTGGTGGGCGGTTGGTTATACGGCAGCTCCAGCTGACCCACAGATTAATTCAGCAGGTGGTCTTTAACTGTGAAATCTCCTTTAATGCAAAAATACTTCTCTTGCTGGGCAATAACTAATTCTTCATCCCAACAGCAACGTCGCTAAAATCACAACCTCCTTCCCTGCTCTCCTCCAGTCACACCCCAACACTTCCACTCCCAAGCACATGCAGGCAGATAAATCCAATAACAACCAGCCCGTTGCCAAAGTGCTGTTGAGTTCCACCAGGGATGTGCTGCTGGAATTTGGTGTCAGCAGCAGAGAAAACCTGTTTTCTCATCACAGCCCGTGGGTCTCAGAGCATTTTCAGCCACCTGCATGTGAGATGGGCATCTGACCCCAGCCCTGGGATTCAACAGCACGAAGGTCTTAGCAGCCTCTCCATGCCACCAGCACATCACAGCCACTCCGTGACCACGGAGACCCAGGTCAGCAGCCTGAAACACCAATACAGTTTTCCATAGAGTTTTTTTTCCCCACTTTTTAAAAAAAAGGGGTTTTTTAAGCCCTTTCTGCAGTCCCCACTGCACTGGCAGGCAAAGCCCTCCCGACGCGTGTGAAAAACCTGCTATTTTTAAACTCGCAGTGTTTGTCAGCGCTTTCAGCTCGAGTGGCTGACAGAGAAGCCAGTTTTGTAGCACCCAGCATCCCATGGAGGGTTGCTTGGCCTTTGCCAGGCGATGGTGGCACCAAGATGTGGGCACTGTCCCTGGTCACGCTGCTGGAGGTGGTGGTCCAGCCCATGCATGCCCCGGGCATGGGCCAGATCCACACCATCACAAAGCCCTGTTATGGGTGCTGTGCTGCTGGGATCCACTGCTCCTGACAGGTTTCAGGCTCTCATGACATCTGTATGTCTGCATGTACCCTTAAAATCAGCAAGTGGGGCTGTAAAAGCTCCTGGGCTTTGGTGTTTCTCCTTGCCCTTTGCTGGGAGGACCAAAGGGCTCCCATCCAGTGACCAAACCCAGCCCCATTTTCCAGCTGGTGACACACAACCAGCATTGCTGGGGATTGGGACCAGGGGAGGGCCCGGTGGGGCTGGGACTCTGTGCCTCCCATGGGGTAGGGCAGGTTTGTGGGTCACCAAAGCCCCGGCACGACTCACAGCTGAAACATGGGTGGGCTTTGTTGGCCTGGGTCAAGCTTTGCAATGCTGAAAAGGTTTCAGTGGCCGCAGGGAGAAAAGGAGAAAGAAGAGAAAAGGAAAGGGTTGTCATGCATGAAATTATTTCATTTCAGTGATGCAGGGTTTGCATTTGATAAGTTCATCTTATAGAAAAATGTATGTATAGAAAGGTCCAGCTGCCAGCCATGGAGATGTGGGAAGGGACAGGGATGGGGCTGAGGAGAGAAGGGCTCAGCTCCAGCCATGGCCGTCTGGAAGGAGAAATCCCCCACACTCAGGGACCCCAGGGGAGAGTGGGGACCCCCATATGCAGCAGGAGCAGGGTCTGCAGAGCCCTTTTCTGGGGACAAGCCACAGCAGGACCAGCTGCCCTGGACAGTGGAGGCAGGATGGTCACAGTGAGGGGACAAGAGCGGGCACAGTGAGGGGACAAGAGCGGTCACAGTACCTGCCAGTGGGCAGAAGCTCCTTAGCAATCCCTGGCATCAGGGTCATCACTGCTATTTATTATTTAGGGCATTGCAGCCCTAAATATTTATGAGTTAGACCTCAAGGGAGGGATGTGAATGCGTGCATGGAGACACAAGGTCTAAGGGTGCTCCTCTCCTGCCTCTCCAGGGCAGGGATGGGGGGTGGCCAGAGCTGGACCTGCTATGGGGACATCTGCCAGCTCTCCCTGAGCCAGGCAGGGATGGGTCCCAGCCCTGCAAGACCCTAAACTGCCACATTTTGCCTGGCCTATTGCTCCACACTTCAATACCCCTATGAAACGGCCTCACCCAAGTGCTGGGGTGGTGCCGAGCCTGGCAGAGGGGACCCCCACTGCCAGCACAGCCCCCCGAGATGCCAGACTCCGCTGGGGTTGCACTCACAAACCCAGCATCCACGACTGAGCCCCTGCAGCATCGGCAGATGTGGGGGCTCCCCGGCAGCCAGGGGAGCATCTGCAGGCAGCTTTGTTCAAGGCTGAAATCAAATATCTCTACAAAACCATCCTCCGGCCAGCCAGCAGACTCCTTCCTCCCCTCTCCCCCCCACCCCTTTTACTTCTTTCCACTTGATTTCATCCCTCATCTTAAGAGGAGGATGAGGAGAGGAGATCAGATACGGTGCTTCCCCCAGCACCACTTGTTTTCATCCCTCATCTGAAGAGGAGGATGAGGAGAGGAGATGGGATACGGTGCTTCCCCCAGCACAGCGTGGGCACCGTGGGCTCCCCCTCCCCAGAGATGGCGCAGCAGCAATTCACAGATTTGGGGAGAGCTGCACCCCGTGTTTCCCCACCAGGCACTGTGGACCTTCACTCTCAACAGATGGGCCAGGTTGTGCCCATGATCTTGCTGTTGAGAGTGGGAATTGGAGCTACGGGGCCAGATCTGGGCCCTGAGCAGAGCTCAGCAAAGCTCTCAAATGAGATTTTACAGGTCAGAAATTATTGCCCGTCCTCAAAACCAGTGTTTGCCACCGCCCTGCTGGTTTCCAGTCCCTGTAGTGCTGGTCTGGTGACAACCCTCAGCCCCACATCCGCCTTTGTGAGCTTTTAGGTGAAGGTGACCAAACCCCGTGTGACTGCAGGAGGGTCACAGCAGGGAAAGACGGCACTTTTGGGGGTAACCAAAGTTTCTAAGAAGTTCCCATCCATGAGCCTGGGGCTCCTATGGGG
>NW_010291647.1:0-819 GCF_000700745.2 Antrostomus carolinensis | reverse complement strand
AAATCCTTAGGTGCTTGTACAGCATCCCATGCCAATGCACATCTCTCCTGGCTAAGGCACACATGGGTGCTGAGCCTAGCCGTGCTGCTTGATGCTCACTGCATCCCACCCACCCTGGTGTGGGTCCATCCCACCAACGTGCCAGCAGAGCCACTACTCTGGGGACAGAGCTGTTCCCACCCCACCAGGGAGACCAGCAGGGACATGGTCCCCAGCAACGGTCCGGCAAAGAGGCAGATGGATGGGGCCAGGGGGAAGGAGGAGTAGGAGGAGGATGAAGGCTCTGCGAGCAGCAGGGAGGGGTGTCATGGGCTACCCCCAGCCTCCCAGCAGCTCCCGAGCTGCCTAATGAGCTCTCCCCGCTCCCACCGCCGTCCAGCTGGAGCCGGAGGGCAGGGGCAGACAAAAGCCTCCCTATTGACAGCCCCTCCGAGGAAGGAAGGGGCTTTTCTTCTCCCCCTCCGCTTTTCTTTTCAAGCCCCTCTCCCCCTGCTTGGGCTGGGGCCATGGGCTCATTAGCGCTTGGGCTCGTTGGGAGCAGATGGCAGCCGGGTGGCTGGGCCGCCGGCCGCCGCCTCTTCCCGCACAGCAGATGCCCGACCAACAAGGGGGAGGATTAAGAGGAGTGGGGGGACATGGTGGGGCCACCAGCGGGGCTTCCTCCCCAGCAGAACACCCCAACACCAGTGCCCAAGGGCTGTCAGACCACTGGGGACAAGCGGGGAACGGGACCACCAAAATGTGGCTGGGAAGCCAGAGGTTGGGATGGGAGAGAGCTGGTTCCCAGCCCATCAGGGACATCCTGCTGGGACAAAAGTC